>NW_027531921.1:222070-224230 GCF_008692635.1 Crocuta crocuta
CATCTATTGAGATAATCATATAATTTTTCTCCTTTAACCAGCTTATGTAATACATTATGTCAATAGATATTCTAATATTGAGCCATCCCTTTTCTCTTGAGAGGAATCAACGTGGTCAAAATGTATTCTTTTTCTAGTTGTGTTCTAAGATACTGCTGGATTATATTTGCTAATGTTTTCCTTAAGATTTTTATATCATATTCTTTTCCTTGAGATTTTTATATCGTATCCTTAGAGAGGTTTAGTCTGACAATAACTTTCTTTTTTTGTGCCGTCTTTGTCAGATTTGGTATTAGGTGTTTGCAAACCTTGTGAAAAGGGAATGTTTCCATGCTCCCAATGACACAGAAAATTATATAGTTAAATATGATACGGCTAAGATGTTAAAATGATACAGAAAATACCTGTTCCCTGACAATGATAAAAATTACGTATGAACCCTTGTGGATGTGCCCTTGGAAGACTAGATCTTTGTCAACCTATGCAATTTTACAGTTAGCTCTTATTCATTGTATCTGTTTCCTTCCTTTGGTCACTGGTAGTAACTATATTTTATCTGTCTCATCTGGATGTTCAAGTTGGCTGGCAGAAACTTGTACATACTGTTCTCTTATGTTAAACTCATTTCTGACTTAAAACAATTTTGTTTAATGCTTATTTTTGAAAGAGAGAGACAGAGCACGAGTTGGGGAGGGCCAGAGAGAGAGGAAGACACAGAATTCAAAGCAGGCTCCAGGCTCTGAGCTAGCTGCCCCCACAGAGCCCGACGAGGGGCTTGAACCCACCAACCGTGAGATCATGACCTGATCGGAAGTCGGACACTTAACCAGCTGAGCCACCCAGGGGGCCCCTCATTTCTAACTTTTAAACTGTTCATTCTTTCACTTGCATTTATTGAGCACCCGCTATGTGCTGGGTCTTGTGCAATAGTTTCTGGCTTTCATGTCATAGTCAGTGGCAAACAAGACAGCCGAGATGTTTGTCCCAATGGAGTCTACATTTCAGTGTTGTGTATTTGTGTTTTCTTTCTTTCAACGGCTTGCTAAGTATCTGTTCTATTGATATTTTCATGGGAAAAACAATTATATTTATTAGCTTCACTGTTCTCATTCCTTTTTAAAAAAATTTTTTTTAAATGTTTTATTTATTTCTGAGAGAGAGAGAGAGCGTGAGTCAGAGACACAGGGAGACATAGAATCTGGAGGCACGCTCCAGGCTCTGAGCTGTCAGCACAGAGCCCGACGCGGGGCTCGAACCCATGAACCGCGAGATCATGACCTGAGCCGAAGTCAGATGCTTAACCGACTGAGCCACCCAGGCACCCCTCACTGTTCTCATTCCTAATTCATGTATTTCTTATTTTATTTCAGTGTAGTCTTAAAAAAACCTATTTTTTGCTATGGAAGTTTTAAAATATACTCAAAAAGAGAGTATTTTTTTTTAATGTTTATTTATTTTGAGAGCGAGCGAGCGTGTGTGTGAACCGGTAGAGGAAGGGCAGAGAGAGAGTGAATCCCAAGCAGGCTCCAGGCTGTCAGGGCGGAGCCCGACCTGGGGCTGGATCTCATTAACCATTAGATCATGACCTTAGCCGAAATCAAGAGTTAGACGGTTAACCAACTGAGCCACCCAGGCGCTCCACCACTGCTTTTTTTTAAAGCAAAGCTTCNTTTTCACTCCTAAAAATGAAAAATATTTTTTTTTTAAAGTAAGCTCTATGCCCAACATGGGACTTGAACTCACGGCCCCCAGACCAAGAGTTGCATGCTCTACTGACTGAGCCAGCCAAGTGCTCCTGACAATAATTTCTTCATACTATCTGTTGTCAAGTCAGCATTCACATGTCCACAGTGGTCTCATAACTGTCTTTTATCAGATGAATCAGGACAAGGTCCACAAATTGCATTTGGCTGGCAATTTCTTTTCCTTTCTTTTTATTATGAAAAATTTTAAACATATAGAAAAGTAGAAAGAATAGTACAATGAAAACCTGTATACCTTCCACTGTATTCGACACTTATTCATCTTTTACCATATTTGCTTTGTCTGCTTGCTCGCTCTATGCCCAAGTATATTTGTTCCTGTACTATTTTAAAGAAAGTTGTAGACATCCTGATATTTTGGCATATTCTGTAATAAAAATAATCTCCTAATACCCAT
>NW_027531921.1:224299-225075 GCF_008692635.1 Crocuta crocuta
AGAGACACAGGAGGCAACTTGAAGGGGCTCCTACTGGCTAAATCAGGGACAATTTGATCATCAAAATAAATAATGAATAAATTAAAAGCATGATGGAGAATGGGATATTAACATAGTTTCAAAGTACCTCCCCCACTAAATGCTCATTAATTATAATGGAAAAAGCCACAAATTATGAGAGAGAAGCCTGGCTGATACTATACTAAAAGAGAAGAAAAAGCATGTTTTTATTTTAGCCATTTCCCTCCTCACCCCCCAAATCAATATACAATTAATTTCAGACATTGCAAATAAGATGTTTCTTTAGTCTTTTAAAAACTTTACCAGTTCTCTTACCCCTCTTATTTTTTCCCTTCCAATTTATTTGTTGAAAAAACATTTGTCCTGTAGAACTTCTTACATTCTAAGTTTGTCAGCCTTGTCTATTAACACAAGCATTTTTGGCTTAAAATTTTTTTTTTACTGCTTTTATTTATTTTTGAGAGAAAGAGACACAGAGCCAGCATGGGAGGGGCAGAGAGAAAGGGAGACACAGAATCTGAAGCAGGCTCTAGGCTCTGAGCTGGCTGTCAGCACAGAGCCCGATGCAGAGCTCAAACCCACAAACTGTGAGATCATGACCTGAGTCGAAGTCAGACGTTCAATCGACTGAGCCACCCAGATGCCCTGCATTTTTGGCTTTAATTTGTACTCTATTTCTTGTACAGTGTATCAGAGAAAATCAATTAATTTAATATAGCCCTGTTTTTAAAATATTTTTCATAATGCCAAAATTT
>NW_027531921.1:225231-227141 GCF_008692635.1 Crocuta crocuta
ACACACACACACACACACACATACACACGCTCTCACTCTCTCTCTCTCGAAAATAAATAAACATTAAAACAAGTAAAAAACATTCTTTGGTTATTAATCACTCATAGACCTGTTGCTTTCTAAGAAACTAGTCTCCAAATTAAACCAGTTTGATTTTCAAGTCAGTCTGAGTTTAGATATGCTCAAATCCCTAATATCTGGACCTAGGGAATGCAGCATTTACCAAGAATAAATTAGGAAATGAATCCTGCAAGCAAATGACCCATTATTTTCCTGTAGGCCAGTGTTTAGGTCCAACACTCATTTATGAGGTTATTCTTGGCAAATTAATAAGTCTTGGGGATCAGGTTAACCTGGAGCATCAGGTTAATATTGATAACAGTACCCTGCTTTTTTTCTCTGCTCTTTTAATGCGGACCAGGGAAACTGTGTAAACCATAGGTGAAGAACAAATAAAAACCCATATGAATGATGAATACTTAAAACATATCTTGGGGCTCCTGGGTGGCTCAGTCGGTTAAGCATCCGACTTCGGCTCAGGTCACGAAGTCACGGTTCGTGGGTTCGAGTCCCGCGTCGGGCTCTGTGCTGACAGCTAGCTCAGCGCCTGGAGCCTGTCTTGGGATTCTGTCTCCCTCTCTCTGCCCCTCCCCTGCTCATGCTGTCTCTCTCTCTCTCTCTCTCTCAGAAATAAAACATTAAAAAAAATTTTTTTTTAAACATTATCTTGTCTTTTCACTTGGAATCTTTTTAATCACTTCCAATTCTTGTGGTTTTCTATGTCTGACATATTTCTCAAGTTCAATTCCAGTTTAGACTCCTTTCAGGGCGAAGTTCAGTGTTCTGACTGCATTGCCGTAAGTTTGCTTCTTGAAAAGTGCATTTCACACTGATGGTCGCCAGTTTCTCTAACAGTACTGTGATGGAAAGTCAATTTTGGATACCTGCAGAGGAGACTTGTATCACAGGTCATCAGTCCCCTGAGAACAAAATCAGGAAGTGGGCTTACACAAGTTTGAGATTCCTTTGGAAAAAAGGAAAATATACAATTATATTTAAATTAGGTATGGAGATGAATATTCATTTAGAATGAGACTTCCTTTTTCTGAGCTCCTTACAGGCAGTTTACCAGGTTACATACCACCACTTTCCCAATGCACCTTACTGCTACCCAGGACACCCCACAGCCCCCCCAGTAGCTGACTCCCCGCATCATGGGCCGCGCGGGTGAGGGGTGCTAAGGCCCAGGCTGCGTGCAGAATTTGACCGTAAACCTTCCCCTGGCACTGAGCTTAGCTTCTAAGTGCAGCGAGCTTGCAGCCTGATTGGTTTGACTGTTACCACTGTAGTTTACATGAGAGGTGTTGTGGGGTTTGTTTGTTTTTACAACAGTCAGGGCTGCTTCTGGGATGTGGGACAGAGCAGTCACACAAGCTCTGGGCCCAAAAGGGCCCTGTGCTTGGGGTTCAGGGCTCTGTGATCACCGTTTTGAAATTCCGAATTTTATCTCTGGATGTGTGTTTTGTAAGTGAAGTCCTAAGAGGACAGCAGGGCACACGCCAGGGCCCGGGAGCTTCCGCGGATGCCCCCTTCCGCCTCCCACCACATCCCTGCAATAGGTGCTTGGAGGTCTGCTCCCCCCGCCCCCCGGGCACCCTGCTCCCTCAGTGCCTACAGTTTACATTCCCGCACCCCCCTCCCCCCAGCCTCGGGGCTATCGCTGCCTTCTGCCTGGGGTAGCAAATGAACAGGCTCAGTGGAGGAGGCCAAGTTCAGCGGCTGCCGCCCTCTGCCCACCGTGGTGGCCTGGAGCTGGGCTCAGGGAGGTTCTGGGCTGGGCGCATGCGCCCTAGAGCATCTTGCGGAGGGGTCATGAGGCAGCTGTTTGGCGCTAGGCTAGCAGAGCGGCT
>NW_027531921.1:227992-228149 GCF_008692635.1 Crocuta crocuta
CTGGGCCCCACAGCACAGAGCCTGTTTGGATCCTGTCTCCCTGTTTCTCTGCCCCTCCCCCGCTCGTACTCTCTCTGTTTCTCTCAAAAAGAAATAGTTTTTAAAAATAAATGAAAATTTTTAATGAAAAAAGAATTTGCTGCCCTGAGGTATGCGC
>NW_027531921.1:228595-230909 GCF_008692635.1 Crocuta crocuta
CAAATATAGGTGACAATTAGAAGGTTGGATATAGGTGGTTTTAAGAGGTGGCAGATTTTAAATTCTAGGGAAAGTGACCTGGTTCCTAGTAAAATAAGTGATGATACATCCACATAAGATTGAGGTGGGTATATCTGTGTGAATATAGACTGCCTGAAATAAATATTAAGGGAGAAAAAGGTTGCAGAATAGTATGTAGCATATGGTCTCATTTCTGTTGAGGAAAGTTCTATACCACATTTCAGCACGTGTAATAGTCTTCTCATTTTAATATCTGAAATCTTCCTTAGTGCCTTTGAACTGCTTCTTGCTATGACCAGGTGATAGTTGGAATTTACATTCCTTGAAGATGCTCAACAAAGCTGACAGACTAGGTATCAGCAGAGTGGCCTGAAATCCCAGAGACATCAGTGGGACACGGTAGCACAGAAGAAAATATTCTGAGGAGAAAGAGAATCATCAGTGTCTGACGGAAAATGTGATTCTGGGGGTGCCTGGGTGGCTCAGTCCGTGAAGTGTCCGACTTCAGTTCACGTCATGATCTCCCGGCTGGTGAGTTCGAGCCCTGCGTTGGGTTCTGTGCTGACAGCTCAGAGCCTGGAGCCCGCTTCGGATTCTGTGTCTCCCTCTGTGTCCCTGCCCCTCTGCTGCTTACTCTCTATCTCTGTCTCTCTCAAAAATAAATAAACATTAAAAAATGTTTTAATAAAAAATCACTTTCACCACAATGTAAAGTGATAGTTTATAGGAAAAAAAAAAAAAAGAAAGAAAAGAAGAAGAGGGGAATTTTTCTCTCCTTAGAGAGATTATTGACCCTACTGGGAAATGCGATCTCACACATGACCATGTTTAGATAGTGGAGCAAAACTCTACCCATCTAGGTTGGAGTATCTGAGGAACTTTTATAGACCTATGGTTGGCTTTTAAGCTGTTTTCCTTGAGCTTCCCGCCCCCGCGCCCCCCCAGTCAATGAGCTTGGTGTGTATTTGTTTTGTATTATAGTTACGCATAAGATTTTTTTTGGGGAACAGAGTAAACGTTCTACTTCTTTGCTGAAACAGTGTTTGGCGTCTACCCCTTCATGGGGTAAGGAGACAAAAGAAGGAATGATAAAAGTCAGGGGGTGTCAGAATTATACCTGGGGAGACAAGATGTTTGTCAACCCTGAAGGCTGAAGGGCTGGCTTGCATAAGAGAGGTGAGGTAGGCAAGCGTTAAGAGAAAGACAAAGGAAAGGTGTGCATTAGATGTCTTGGATTGGTCAGGGATCAAGCTTGTCAGCCGAGCCGCAGTGGCCGAGGTGGTCTCTTTAGTTGTTAATCCTGTCCTCGTGGATGTGACTTTGCACTTCAAGGAGCCACACTGAGAGCTGGGTGTTGACAGGCTCTGAGGCTTATTTAAGTCTGTTTAGTTCTGATATTACCTCCTTTTTGCCTTGACATTGGGTCCCAACCCTTCAGTGAGCGGACCAGCTTGCGGTTCTGAGTACAGCGATTAGAGGTGCTGACTTTGGAATCACACAGACTTGGTTCGTGGTTCTGACAGCTTAAAAGCTGTGCGTGGCCTTAGGCAGGTCATGTGACCTTTGAGGTATGGGTTCCCCATCCGTAAATTGGTCATCGCCCTCCCGATTTGCCAAGGTTGCCGTGGTGGTTAAGCAGTACAGTGTTTGTAAAGTGCCACATGCACCTTAGACAACCGAGCAATAGCACCGTTGCTACCGGGCAAGCAGTACGCGTTGGTGTTTGTCCACTTAGTTTCACCTAATAGACGAAAGAGATGCACAAAACCCGAATTGCTTCGCTTTTGTGAAAATGTGGCATTCCGCCTCTGTGGTCAGCTTCCATGTTCACTTTCACGCCGCGGCCACCCGCTGCTCTGATCGGCCCACTGTATCCGTTCTCCGTCTCCTAGGGCCGTTGCGACAATTTCAGGAGGCAGGGGGCACTTAGCGGAAGGCACGGCAAGCACTGGGGGCTCGCCACCTGTTCACTCTTCTCTGCGTCCAGCAGCCCCCTTTCGCCGAACAGAAATCTGAGATGCAGAGAAGTTGCTTAACTTTGCCAAGGGTGCAGAGCCGGTCAGTAGCGCAGGCAGGGCTTGGATCCAGATGGTCAGCTTCTAGCACCTACTCTCCTCACCTCTGCACTGCCTGGCCTCGGAGTCCACCTGGACCCTGGCTAAAGAGCCTCAACTTGTCACAGGTATTGTGTTGGGCAAGGCAGAAATTATCGCTCTTTGCAGACACTTTGAACTCTTTGAAAGACACTTTGTTCTTCTTCCTAAATAACTGCAGAAGTGGCGGGGGGGCCCCT
>NW_027531921.1:231024-239887 GCF_008692635.1 Crocuta crocuta
AGCTGCTGTGTGATCTTGCTTTATGTGCTCAGGTAAGGCAGTAATGCTCCCACGGCTGAGCTGGCTCTTACCCTCAGTGCACCCTTTTTGAGGCCTTTCTTTCCCTCCTTAGGTGAAGCCTTTTTGGGTCCTGTCTTCTCTGAAGGTGGCCACCCCAAGGCCACAGCTTTCTTCCCTACGAGACTGCCCCACGCAGCACATCTCTGTGTGAGAGGTGGCGCAAAAGAGGTTTGGAAAAGAAGCGGCTTCAAATGTTCTCCTGCAGTGTTCTAGCAAAAGGACTAATTGGCATTTTTACACCGAAGAGGGTAAAATTGCCTAATAGTGAGGCCCAGCGAGCATTCCCACCGCATGCTGTTTGCTCCCATTTCAGCTCAAAGGCCGTGGGTGGGGGAGACGGCTCCTGTCTGCCCAGTGTTTTGTGGGGTCCAGTTGGGCCGATGTGGTTGACATGTGTGCAGGCCAGTGAAAATCCCTAAGCCATTCTATCTTGTTTTTGTTCCGTCTTTTAATTTCAAGATATTTTATGCCACCGTGCATGCAGCTAAACCTCAATCTCCCATCAACTGCCTACATTCAGGGTAGAAAATGGGGCCGAGGTCTTTGCCAAGTCTGCACATATCTTTACTGTAATCTGACTGGATGATTTGAGGGTTTTAGACATTGCTGAACATTCGGGTGATTTTTCTGAGTTGAGTGCAAAGCAGATGGGTGTGATGTCTACCTTGATTCATCGGGTTGACTAAGTCGCGAGTCGAATCTTAAAGAAGCAGAGACCGGGATGGGTAGACGTGGAGGTGAAGGAGAGTCGTGGGATGGGGCCGTTAGCAGCACAGATTTACCTCTGGCGCCTTCGGGGAGAAACTGACTTTTTGACACAAATGTCAACTTCTCTGATTAATTTGATTCTTTCCTCAAGGATGGAGGTAAAGGGAAGGTATGTCCTGCAGGTAACTTCCTTTCATGATGTATCATCCTGCGGCCCTGACCCAGATAGGGGCCTCCCATGTCCAAGGTTCCAGCTGGTTAGAGGACGGCCAGCCATGTGGGTTGCAGATGAGCTTATGTCCTTAGCATCTGTCGTGACTTCAGACACAGACCTTCTTCACACGCTGTCATTCATCCAATTGCTTGGCCTGAGATTTCCATGGTTCTATATCCGTGCTGTTCCTTAAACTTGAAAGGCACGCCCTCATCTGCTTTCTACCCCATTTTCCGTGCCCATATGCTACCGCTTCTTCAAATCACAGTTCAAAATCCAAATGACAGTGGATCCTGCAAGTTGGTAGTCGCCTCTTTCTCTTGCAGCCCTGGAATGTATTACCAGCATCTCTTTCAAGATGCCGGCCACTCTCTACTCTGTCGCCCTTCTGGAGAAGGCCGCTGTGTTCGCTGCTACGACCACAGACTCTGCGTCCTTCATCCTGCCCGCACAGGGCTTGGTTCAAAGGATGGGCTCAATGCGTATGTGTTGAACAAACGAATGTATGAATGCATTTCAGGCCGAAGAAATAGGCATACATGCTGGACACCGACCGCCCATTGGGAAGATGGTGAATACTTCCGAGACTTGATTGAGCTGAGCAGAGGGTGGCTGGACATTTTAGTAAGACTCCTTCCCCATTGGCATAGCCTGGGCTTTTCCTCTCCATTGCCCTACACTCTGTGCGAAGAAGCACGGTTTTACATAAAACAAGAAATGCCCTCACTGGAAGCATTTCTTCAGTGTCAGCTACACACGGTGCTACGTGAGGGTTTTGGGAAAAAGCGTCGTGTAGACCCAGCTTCTGCTGTCTGAACACCGCATTGATGCGCACATGTGTGCCGATGCGAGAATTCAACCGTCTGGCTTACCTATGGGTTTATAAGAAAGGTGCGGATGTTAGGTTGGTGACTACCTGGGACCAACTGGGAGAAGACTCGTGGAAGCAAGTTACGGATCTTGCGTCCAAGTGCAGGTACTGGATTCTGTCTCATTTCTCATAGGTTCTGCCTTCTTCTTCTTCTCACTGCAGACAGCACTTTACTGGGGCTGGCACGCCATGAGTGTGGCTTCCCTACAAGCCTGGCCCTGGGAGAGAATGAAAATTCACTTTCTAGTGAAGAGAAATAGTTAAGAGAAATGGGTGCAGACCAAAACACAATATCTTGGGATTTGTTAGAGGTGGACTTTTGCTTTAAAAATGGAGATCTTTAGGGGCACCTGTATGGCTCCATGGGAGGAGCATGCTACTCTTGATCTCAGGGTCATGAGCCCCACATGGGGTGTAGAGATTACATAAATAAATAAAACATTAAACAAATTAAAAAGTAACAGTGGAGATCTTTGGGAGCACCTGGCTGGCTCAGTCAGTAGAGCATGTGACCTTTGATCTCAGGGTTGTGGATTCGAGCCTCACATTGGGTGTAGTGATTACTTAAAAATAAAATCTTGTTTTAAATGTTTTTATTTATTTCTGAGAGAGAGAGAAAGAGACAGTGTGGGCAGGGGAGGGTCAGAGAGAGAGAGAGGGAGACACAGAATCCGAAACAGGCTCCAGGCTCTGAGCTAGCTGTCAGCACAGAGCCCAACACGGGGCTGGAACCCACGAACCATGAGATCATGACCTGAGCCAAAGTCAGACACTCAACCGACTGAGTCACCCAGGCACCCCTTAAAAATAAAATCTTTACCGGTGCCTGCCTGGCTCAGTCAGTAGAGCAAGGGACTCTTGATCTCAGCGTTGTGAGTTCAGGCCCCATGTTGGGGGTAGAGTCGCTGAAAAAGAAAATCTTTAAAAAAGTAAAATCTTTCAAGAAAAAATGGAGATCTTTGGAACTCAATGAAAAAAAACTAAAAGCATTTCTTCAGATGGCATATGGTGTCGGGATTCAGGGGACTTTGTGGTGTAGTGGCTGGGACTGTGGATAGGGCATCAGGACATGTGAAATCCAGCCCTCATTCTGCCGTCTGCTCTGAGGCAGCTGGCGTGTCTCTTGTACCTTCCTGGGACCCAGCGCTCTGTCTCTAAACTAAAGGGTTAGACTAGATCATCTAGAGTTTCTATGTATTTCATGGAAATTCGGTATTACCTGATTGGCTTCTCATTAATTACTGAATGCTTTCTCTTCATTCCAAGGGACTTGGTGGGGGATTTTTTGTTCCTCCTAAGTTTGAGAATGCTTGTAGGGTATCTTGGCTTCCTTTTATTGGGTTCGTATTTTGTATTCCGTAGCCCCCAAAGCAACATATTACAATAGACTTTGCCATGTGGGATTTTTTTTTTGGGGGGGGGGGCGATATTTTTAAACATTTTAATTCCAGTATAAATAACATACAGTGTTATATTAGTTTCAGGTGTAGACTACAGTGATTCAACACTTCTATACCTTACTCAGTGCTCATCACAATAAATGTATTCTTAATCCCCTGCACCTATTTCACCCATCCCCCCATCCACCAGCTAGGTGGTTCCTAAAAATTTTTTTTAAGTTTGTTAATTTTGAGAGAGAGTCAGAGAGAGAGGGAAAGAAAGAGAGCAAGTGGAGGAGGGGCAGAGAGAGGATCCCAAGCAGGCTCCACACTGTCAGCGCAGAGCCTGACGCGGGGCATGAACTCATGAACCATGAGATCATGACCTGAGCCAAAACCAAGAGTCGGACACTTACCTGACTGAGCCACCCAGGCGCCCCTAGGTAGGGTTTTATTTCATGTAATACAACATAGAGAGAAAAATTTCTTAGCCTATCATAATTTAACACTATTGGACCACCTGTGCCTGTTTCCAAAGTTTGAACATCATTGATGGAAAAAAGAGGCCATAGATACCCTCTTGCACCATTCAGTTGTAACAAAGAGCATTTGAAAACTTTCCAGGGTAGGTTTAGAGGGTGATGATTTACTGCTCATAGAAAGTATTTGGGGCGTGCCTGGGTGGCTTACTCGGTTAAGCGTCCAACTTTCGCTTAGGTCATGATCTCGCGGTTCGTGGGTTCAAGCCCCGTGTCGGGCTNATAAAAATATTAAAAAAAAAAAAAAAGAAAGTACTTGGTAGATGAGTTTTGAGTCTACTCCTTGCTTTCAAGGCCAAACACCTAGAATTCAGTGTCTGTCAGGAATATCCAATAGTTTGCTGTCTGAGGACTTGGCCGCCTGTTTGGATGTTAACTAGTTACTTAGTGTACCTCCCAAATGCTTTTGAAACCCTTGAAGCTATGTCATCCATCCGTCCATCCGTCCAACAATTGGTTACTAAACACTACTGTGAACCAAACACTGTTCTAATACGAGGAAGAGAACAGGTTAGAATCTGTGACCCCATAGGGTTTATATCCTAGTGGGGGCAGTGGATAAACAATAACCAAAATCAAGAAGAAAGTGTATAGTATGTCATATGGTGGTAAACACTATGCAGAAAAATAAAGCCAGGAAAGCAGGTAGGGAATGGTGACGGCAGGGACGGCAATTCTATGTTTGCTTAAACTGTTTTGGAAGAAGCCGATATTTGCATCAGCGTGAAGTATGGTCCCAAACATGGGCTCTGGAGCCGGAGTTCCTGGGTGCAGATGCAGGTTCCAGTGTTTATTAATTGTGTGACTTTGAGCGGGTTATTTGCACTTTAGGCACCCCAGAGTCTTTGCACTTGCTTCTTCCTCTGCCCAGATAGTTCTTTGTCTAGATCTTTGGTTTGCATTTAGACCCACGCTCCAATCTCCTATTAGAGGAACGTTCCTTTGCTGCACTGTCCCTCCATCAGTTCCTTACTTTCATGGTTAATAAGGGATAGTTATTGAATCCGATGCCCCTTACTGGGATGCCAAGCCTCATAGGCATGTTTCCTACTGGGTGAATGAGTCCTGTGTTGGATTCATTTTAAATCTATCTCTGACAAATTTTAAGTGATATCATCTTGTTTAAGGAGTCCAGGATTGAATTTTTGAGCCTGGATTTCTGCATGAGTTTGTAAGCTTTGCCCTGATGCCAGCTCTTGTCTTCTCTGCCTCTGCATGTTTGGACTAAAGAATCTAGATATTTGGAGCAAAGCCTCACACCCTCACCCATTTGCCACCCTCATCTCCCCTCCAGGGTTACTACGTATTTCAGTGTGTCTCTGTATGCTATATCAGTAGGGTTCAAGGTTAGGAGAGCTTTCCTGAACTCTATCTTAAAATCTTTTAAAAAAAAAATCATTTCATCGTAAACACTTTTATTGTTGAAATCATTAACGGGCCATTTAGAGTTGATGAAACTAACTTCTGGTGGTCCGTAACATCTGCTTCTGCCAGTCCACCCTACATGCCCCACCTACCCTCTGTGAGCACAATGGAGCAGGTCTGGGTTGACTTTCCCGAGCTCTCCCCCTTTCCAGGCAGAAGTTGAGGCAGAGATGAGAGCCTCCATTGATCCCTCTGACTCTCACCCAACCCTGAGGTTTATCTCTTCAGAGTTCACCTAAATCACTTAAAAATCAACTATTCTGTCATCAGTCTATTTTGGCCCTGAAGGCATGTCTGCTTCTATAGTGTCTTTCAAAAATTCCTTGCACACAGTAGGTGCCCGGTAAATGTTTGCTAATTGAATGAACCAACCAACCAACCAACCAACCAACCAATGAATGTTCAGACCTTGCTAGGCAGTTTGACTAATTTTCCACACCCACTAAGTCTGATGTTGCTCTCTTTCTGCCAACCTGGAGAAAGTCAGTCGGCAAGCCCAGCGGAGGAGATGATTTTTTTCCCTCAATGGGTCCTTCACCTCAATCAGAACCAGCATTTTATTCTTGTGTCTACATTGCTGTTTGCGTGAGCCTCATTCACTCATTCAACAAATATGTATTGAGTTCCTACTATGTATCTGGCCCTGATTGTAAACCCTAGAGATAGAGCTTTGAACAAAACATATGCAGCTCTTGGCCTCCCGTCTGCTTAGAGAGATGGGCAGTACACACACCCAAATAAGTACACAGGGACACTAGCAAAAGTGGTACGTATTGGGAATGGGTTGAAGGGATTGAAAGTGATTGGGAGACTACTGTAGGCTGTGTTTAAGGAAAGTTTCCCTGAAGGAGCAACTCTTAAAGTGAGATCTGAAAGTCAAGAAAGAAGTCATCATGGAGAGATCTGAAAGAAGGACATTGCAGGCAGAGGGCCAGCTAAAGCAAGGCTTGTTTGTTTGTTTGTTTGTTTGTTTAGGGTTTATTTATTTTTAGTCATCTCTCCACCCAGCACGGGGCTGGAACTCACTACCCTGAGATCAAGAGCTGCATGCTTCTCTGACTGAGCCAGCCAAGGGCTCCCAAAGAATTTATTTACAGTGTGACAGAAGCATACAAAGAAGAGCAGTGGTTAGACCATAGTAAGTGAGGAGGCGATGATAAGTAATGAGGCCGGTGAGGTAGGTGGGAGTCATATCACAAAGGAACTTACACTTCCCAGTAAGGGGTTCTATGCTAAGTATGATGGGAAACCATCAGGGGAGGTACCTCAAGCAGAGGAGTCACATGATTACATTTTTATTTTGCAGTGATCACTGCGCCCTTCATGGGGAAAATGGATTATACAGGGGCAAGAGTGGGAATGGGGGACAGGTTACGAACTTCTTAAGGTAGTCAAAGCCATAAATGGTAGCTTAGGCAAGGGTGATGGTCGTGGAAGTGGTGAGAAGTCAGGTTTTGCATGTATTTTTGAGGGTACAGCCATCAGGAATTGCTGATGGATTAGATGTGGGAGCAAAGGGAAAGAGAAGAGTCGAGTAAGTTCTTTTCAGCTTGAGCAACTGGGTGGATGGTGATGTTATTCAATGAGAAAGGGCAGAGTGGGAAAGACTTTGTTTACATAGGGCATCAAGTTTTGTTTTGGTCTTAAGTTTGAGATGTTTAGATATCCACGTGGAGGTATTGTCTGGTCATGTTTTAAATATGCCCACACTGGCCAGGAGAGAAGTCATAACTGTGTCTTCATTCGTTCATTTGGAAATATTTATTGAGCACCTGTTGGGGTCCCTGGGTGGCTCAGTATGTTAGCCATCCAACTCTGGCTCAGGTCATGATTTCACAGTTTGTGAGAACAAGACCTACTGAGAGTATAATAACTGTTTTGAAGAAAATAAAACAGGGTGGATTGTAGAGGGCCTTTCTAGAGTCTTTTTTAAAATAAGTTTCTTAAAAGTTTTATTTAATCTTTGCACCCCCTGTGGGGCTCAAACTCAGGACCCAGGGATCAAGAGTCACACACCCCCTGACTCGACCAGCCACATACCTTGGTCTTTTTAGGGTCTTAACCCTTTCTTTAGTGTTAGTATTTTCTTTAGTAACATGAATAAAAAGAATTCATTTTGTACTGCTGTGTTTTAGGTTTATGCTAAATCTGATCCCAGAGACATGAAAGAGATACAGATAACCTTCAGCCTCAAGGAGGTCAGTCTGGAGGAGGAGTCCTGTGAATAAGTAGGATATAGGGCAAAATGAAATGAGTGCTTTGTACAAGGAGCGGTATGTTGTAAGGACTTCTTCTGGGGAATTAGGGAAGAGTTCATGGAGGAATTTGACTTGGGTCATGAATGGGCTTTGAATGGGTTGCAGTTTCAGGGAGGCAGATTGCCATTGAAGGGAGGCATTCCCAAGATCTGGAGCTGTCCGAAGGCCTCTAGAAGTGTCACCAGGGATGTTTGAGCCTGGGGTGAGTGCCTACTTGGCTGAGATGGAGTGGGGAAGATTCACACAATTAAACTGTAACTTCCTCTGGCCAAGATAAGCCTATCAAATCTCGGAATAATCACCAATTCCAGATTGGGATGGTAAAAGCAATGAAGGCTCACTGTTGAGTATTTCCCCAAAGATGTAGTCCCCTGCGTTTGGGATGGAGTTAAGGGCCTTGCAGCAGAATCTGGAAGACTCAAGCTTATTTCTGCCTAAAAGTAGCTGAGACCGGTCGGTGAGCCTGAAATCTTGAGCTCAGTTCGTGATCTTGCTTCGTAAAATGTGACTGGTCATGAAATCACATGCGAATCTGCTTTATATTTCATGTACGTGATGTTTTCTGGATCATAGCGGCCACATGTCGCACAAGGATGCATTAGTTACAACATGTTATTGTGTTTGTGCAGCCCTTAGGCCCCTCTGTAAGCTAGCGTGGCCATGGCTGTCAGAGGCCAATAGTATGGAACTAACCTTGTTTGAAGGAGTGTAAGTTTCGACTTTATACTGTGAGCCATTTACAGTCGGCAGCCTACTTAGCGAGCCCATCTTTGGCCAGTTTAACATGTAAGTCTCGTTCTAGCTTCATTTTTTCAGGGCTTCCTGGAGGTTTCTGTTCTTAGTTCCAGAGGAAATGAAATTTGGCTTGGTATGTAAGCCTAATGCCGGGGTCTGGCCCCAGCTGCCCTTGCAGACGGCCTACAGATTGCTGGCTTCTCGTTCTCCCAGGTTCTGTAGTTGAAATCTCTTTCCCTAGGCTTGCTTCTTAGATTGCCATCTTGTGATAGTTTCTTAAAGTTGAATAATGTTTTCCTGGAGTATCCCGAGCTGGAGAACTTCACTTTCTAACTCAACTGGTATTGCTGATAAACATGGCAGGTCAGAGAAGAGATAACCAAATGGATCTTTAAGTTAGTATTTCTCCTCGGCCACAAAAAGAATGTGGAACAATTCATACTGGAAACTCTTTGTCTGATTCCTCCTTCATCCCTTCTTCTACTTCTCCTCCCACCAAATGAATAATGATATTTTTTCAATGATTTTATTCTTCTAAAACAACTGTGTGTGGGTTATGAAGCTCAGACGTTGAGGTAGGACATCAAGACCCAGAAACTTAATTGGAAGTCTGTGTCATAATCCAGTGTTCTCAAAAACATCTCAGAATCAAAATTAATTCAGTAAAGTATGTT
>NW_027531921.1:239924-240303 GCF_008692635.1 Crocuta crocuta
CTGCCATCTTTCCCTCTCCAGCTCACCTTGACCAGCCCTGTTCTTCTGTTGGAGTCGTTATTTTAGAGGTACAGACCTGGGGGCTCCTTCTCCTAGGCAGAATGTTTGCTCATTAAAGCAGCACATGATAGGAGCTAGTGGTGTGCATCTCTTCATGATGGGCCACGTGCGGACAACCATAGTAGAACATGGAAAAGCATCTTGGCGGCAGAGAGCTCGCAGCACCTAGAAACCCCCATCCTACAGGGGGAAAAAAAAAAAAACTAGGTAGAAATAAGCGAAACAAACCCAGAGCCAGAGACCCTGTTATTCTTCTTTTAACCCCATGGAGAGTAAATCAAATTGTTTATTTTTTTTTTTTCCAAGTTGTTTTTAACTG
>NW_027531921.1:240340-244017 GCF_008692635.1 Crocuta crocuta
GTCCTTGCTCAAATGTTGCTTTAAGAGATTTTTTTTCTTGGACCATGAGCATCCTCATAAAAAAAAAAAAAAACAAGCTATATGCAAATAAAGTCATTTCTGTTTCTGGAAATCACGTTTATAAGCACCACAAATACATTTCAATTGCTAAAGGAAGCAGTAGGTAAAAATGTGTAGTCAAATACTTCCTGTTCACTACCAACACATACATATTTTTCTAGTACATTGCTCAATTGTGAAATCAGGGGGAAAGCATGTAATAAACATTTTTTTTGCAGCAAATTTTAGTAAAATATCTGTAAAAAGAAGACCAAATATACCAATGTTGAATATTACAATGTATTTGATTAATTTTTTCTTCTTTTAATACAAAATTGTCAGATAATCTTGTCCTGCAAAAATACTACATTTTAAAATTCAGTGTGGTGCTATCAGGCACCCCCGGTCTCTTCGAGCTATAACTGGTACCGAGCTCGTGCGGCTTGTCAAAATTTAATGAGAGGGCCCGTTCTAAAATAATTGAATTTTCATATCAGAACGAACCAGGATTACTCAGACAATAAAATTGCTGAGTCCTGTACTGTTACCGGCAAATACCTTTTGCTTTGCTCATGAAATCAGTATGTAAATGTTCAGGGTTTGTATTTAAGGCATCTTAGGCATTTGGAGTTGTAGTACTAGCAATAATTTCAAATGGTGCCGGTGATAAGTAGCTGGTTTTTTATAATGTTCAAAGTGTAATTTGTTTGGTGAATCAGGATAAGCATTTGGTTTATATTTTATATAAATGTTAATGCATTTGCAGTTTAATTATGTTCCTTAACTTTTAACATTTCAGAAGTCAAATTTGAAGACTGGTCCATCAGATGGTCTTGCTTTCATAACATTCTGAAAAATGGGAGCACCCCCTTGCAGTGAGTTTGAAAAGTAAGAGGTGCCTGTAAAGTTCGTGATGGTATGTTTTGGGAGCTGGGGGCATTGATAATGAAGTGACAGAAATGCCCCGTCTCAGGTGTGCCCTCCCCCATAACGCTGAGCAGTTTGAGACACAGCTTTGGACCTGAGAGCCCTCTATCAACAGCAAGGACGACACCTCCAGGGGGTGGCTAATTTATTTCTTTTATGATGGTTGAGTTGGAGAGCAAGTGTGAATAAAGTAGGATAATTTCAGAAATTAACGAGGGCTTCTGTAACATTGCAATGATTGAGGATCTCGGGACAGAAAGGAGCTCTCTCTAGTGTGGTGGAAAAAGTTGGTTTAAGAAGTTATCTTCCATCATTCTTCCTTAAAAAATGATCTGCAGGCCTTTAGCCTTTAAGCAAATGTATACTCACCGAAAAGTTAGCTCTGTAATTTGGAAGCGATGGCAACGTTTGTCCAAACCATGATTTTTTTTTCATATGTCTTTCATGACATGGCTTGGTTTAGAGGTGGGGAGGACTGGATAATGCAGCCTTGGAAGCAGAAGACCTCACTTTTGCTTTCTTTCCCATCGAAGACTGGTCATCAAACTACAGCCCACAGGCCAAATATGGCGTCTTGCCTGGTTTTATAAATAAAGCTTTATTGGAACACAGCCACTCCCATTTACTCATGTGTCATCTGTGGCTGCTTCCATGCTGCAGTGGCAGCATTGGGAAGCTGGAAAAGAGACAGTGTGANTCTGGCTCTTGACAGGAAAACAATTGCAAACCCCTGGTTTAGTAGATAGCCTTGAGTAGATTACTTCTCATTTTTCACTGGTGGTGATAGCTAACATGTACTGAGCACTTACTGTGTCACACACTGTCCCAAATGTTTTGCATCTGTGTATCCATTTACCCTCACAGCACCCCTGTATTATAGACATTGTCATTATCCTCATTTTGCATGTAAGGAAAAGGAGATTGAGTGACATGTCCCCACGCACCAGGCTGGTGAGTGGCAGAGTCGAGGAAAACAGGCTCAGGAACCTATGTTCTTTTTATTTTTAATTTTTATTATGGAATTTTCCAAGCACACATAAAAATAAAGAATGTAATGAATCACTAAGTACTCATCACTCAGCTTCAATAATTAATAAGATGTTGCTAATTTTCTTTTACCTACTCTGCCTTACTCTTCCAAATATTTTTCCTCTAAATGTTTATTCACTTTTGAGAGAGAGCGTGAGCAGGGGAGGGACTGGGGCAGGGGTGGCACAGAGGATCCAAAGCAGGCTCCACCCTGACAACAGAGAGCCAGATGTGGGGCTTGAACTCACGAACCCTGAGATCATGACCCGAGCTGAAGTCAGACACTCAACCAACTGATCCGCCTGGGTGCCCCCCACCCCCATTTTCAAATGTATGTAGAGCAAATCTCAAACGTTTCATTGCACCTGTAAGTAACTCAATATGTCCACCAGATAACTTTAAAAAATACAACCAAAGTGCCATTATGAAATCTAACAAAATTCACAGTAATTCCATAATACCGTCTAATATCCAGTCCATATTAAAATGTTTCTGCTTGTGTAAAGTTGTTCATTTGTCAGTCGATTTGTCTAAATTATTATCAAAGACCCACTCATTGCATTTAGAAATTACGTTACTATGTTCCTCTTAGTATAAAATGGCCCCTCCCTTTCCCCCCTACCTCTCCCATTTTTAATTTTTTTTTTAAATGGATTCATTTGAATTGTGGACTGTCCCACATTCTGGATACGAGCAGTTGCTTCTTTTTGGTGCAGTTTAACTTGTTCCTCTTTTCCTGGTATTTTTTTAATACTCACAGGTTGATGCAGACGGTTGATTAAAGTGTGTGTGTCTGTGCGCACGCGCGAGCACATTTTCGAGACTTTTTTATAGTTACTGACGCGTGCCTCCTATTGTGTCACACCAGGAGCCTGTGATAGTGTCTGGCTGTTGTTGCAAAAAAAGTGATGCAAACCTTCCTCGGTGGGTTCAGGGGGCGCCGGCCTGATTCAGCCTGTGAAATTTTACCACCAACTTTTCTCCTAATGGTTTCATCATCCATCGTGATTGTTCCCTCGATCCGTTATTTCCTTGACAGTTGCCAAGTGGTGACTTGGGGATGTTTTTGTTCTTCGGTGAGGAACTTACCCTCCTCAACTATTTGGCTGCTCTGAGGCACCGTTTAAAAGGAGCCGCAGAATAAATGTTTAATGTTTCTTCTTTGTTTTTGAATTTTTATTGTGATGGGTTAGTGTCTTGGCAACTTCCAGCACGGACCACTGATACTTTATTTTAGTATTATTGAAAAAGTTGTGGATTTTTAGGGGCGCCTGAGTGGCTCGGTTGGTTAAGCATCTAACTCTCGGTTTCAGCTCAGGTCATGGTTCTTGGGATCGATCCCTGCGTTGGGCTCTGTGCTGACAGCGCAGAGTCTGCTTGGGATTCTTTCTCTCCTTCTCTCTCTCTCTCTCTCTCTCCCCCTGACTCATGCGCTTTCTCAAAATACATAAATAAGCATTTAAAAAATGAAATGAAAACTTGTGGATTTTAAGTATATTTTGCTTCAGTGTATTACAGTAAATGTTTTTGATGCTTTAATTGCCCCATTTTTGGCCTAAGAGAGCTGCAGTGTGCTCTTGTACCTTTTTGACATGAGCCCAGTGCCCTTCAAAAGCATACTTGCTTTCTGGCCCAACAAGATATCCGAGGGCATTTTGTCATTTTACTCCTCAAACCCAGAC
>NW_027531921.1:244080-250180 GCF_008692635.1 Crocuta crocuta
CTCCTCAGACCCAGAACCAGCCATTTCCCCACTCCTGCTCCTGGATGCTCACTGCTTATACTTTTCAGTGGATAAAGCTAGGAAATATGTACCTTAGAGAAAGAGAACAATACATCATGAGCTCATTTTGATATTTCTGATTTAAGCGTTAAGATTTCAGGAGTTTTCGTGATAGGTTACTTATTTGCTCTTACAGTTTACAGTACGATATCACTATTAACAGTACGATAGTTTTACGTTTCCTACTCTCTTAGCTCCATGCCGAATGGCCTCTCAGTAAAATGGGAATTATAATCCTGGGTCTGCCCGAAGTTTGTGTGCGGAAGTGGGTAGTCTGTTGAGGCCTGTCCTTCTGTGAAACTTCTTATACATCAGTTTGTCTTTGGGCAGTTTCAAAAACGTGTGAGATGGTCGGAATGCTTGTGTTTGACCCAGCAGGTCCTCGCTCCAAGTTCTTCACTAGGCTTTGACTCAGAAGTTATCATGATCTTTTGGTATAAGAATATATACCCCTGCAGATACTATACAGCAAGCAATCCTCACACAAGCGGCTAAATTTAAGGATAATATAGGATAACTTACATATTGCTTATTTCTGGGATACGGACCACCTTCATATATGTAGTCTCATTTGACCCTCATGTGTCCCCTAGGTGGTAGGTACCATTGTTGTCGCTGTTTTCCAAATGGGGATCAGAAGGGTTAAGTACTAGCCCAAAGTCACATAGCCGGTAAGGGGGCAGAGCGAGAATCCTCGGCCACTACGAGTCTGAGATCTTCAGACTCACAATCTAACATTCCTCTTTATACATCGAGGTAGTCAGCAAGTCCTAGGATGATGTCGCAGCTCAGGAGGGGTGGTCCTTTTAAGTTCCCTGGGACATTCTCCTGAGAAGGTCTGATGGTCCTTTCCTTCGGTAGCTCCTACGTGATCAGGTGGATAGCCCGGGGTGTGGACTTGAGCGCCCCTCAGTTTTAATGTTTCCAGTGTGCTCCCTTTCCCATTCCTGCTTGGCTGTTTGAGTTGTTTCCCGGAGAAGGAGGAGATCTGGGGAAATTCCTTCCTTCAGCTCGGAATAGAACTCTGCAGTAGCCGTGCTTGGCCTGGCAGCTACTCAGGCAGCCACTGCCAAGGACATCTTCCATTGCTGCTCCACGCGCCAGTGCCAGCAGTAGGCGTGGTGAGGGGACATCCTCCTCTTTTTTCCCTGCTGTGTTAAATGGAAAGTTCATCATTTCATATTGGTGATTACTCAGCCAGAAAACAGGGGTACTTTTCCCAGTGTTGCCCAGACCTACTGAAACGCTAATTGACTTCTCTTACAAAACTTCTTGTGTATTGATTGTGGGTGCAGCTTCCCTGAAATTTACGAAACCTCAGAGAAGTATGGGCATGAACCACAAAATATGGCCAAGTGCATGAAGAAGCAGAGGGTCTGTATTCTACTAACTTCCTCTAAGGAGCTGGAGAGTGTCTGGATTGGAGCCGAAGGGAAGAACATTGGGGCCCACCACATCCGTTGTATGCCTGGAGTTTGAGCGAGTCGGAGAGATGGAAATATCTCTGCCGCGTGCACCTGCCTCCACTGTGCCAGCACCCTCCTCAGCTCTCAAATCCCAGCCTCATCAACGTACGCCTTCGAGAAGGTTACTTAATCTTTCTGCACATCGCTGCTCTTCTCTGTCAAACCTGCCTCCTCTGGTTGTGAGATTCAAAGAGATAACTTCGTAATGACGTAACACAGAGCCCAGAGCCCGGCACATAGCAATCGCTCAACTGCCGGACTTTATCACCCATCAGTGTCATTGTTACTGATTACTGTCGCCATCATCATCTTCATCAAAACAGTGTATTATCCAGGCCTCAAACCCATATAGTGATACAACTTATCAGTAGCAGTTGGACTTTTTACTCCCCCATTTTGGTTACCTCATTAAAGAGTGTGAGTGTTTCTTGAATAATGAGCATTAATTAAAAATGTGCCCCACCCCAAACCTTCCAGCAGCCTCCAGATTATTCCCCCTGCTCCTACTCACCAGGGCATCAACAACACCCTCACCATCCTCTTCCTTAGCCTCCTTTTACAGTAAAATGCCTCAAGAGAATTGTTTGGATCCATTCTTTCCAATTCCTCTCCTCCCCTTCACACTTGAACGTACTCTAGGAAGGCTTTACCTCCTACCACTGAAAATGCTATGGTTGGTGTCACTAATGACTTCCATACCACCTTCATATTGCCACCTGTTAGTCAATGGTGGGATGCCCCACACCTGCTCCTCTATCTCTTCTCTACATAGTCTATTTCAGTGACCTCTTCCGGTCCTTGACTAAGTACTGCCCAACCTCCACTTCCTGTTGATAAATAATCACAGGTTGTGGGGCATGTCAATTAAGGTCCCAAAACATTGCACGGGTGCAGGAGAGGGTTTCACGCATCACCAAGGCTGCCCCTTGCGCTACCATCCTGCTTTCCCCTCCTGTGGACCCTGCAGCCCTTTTGTATTCCCCCTACTCTGCTCCCCTCAAGACCCAGGCTCACCCTGCCCCTTCCCCTGTAGCGGAGGTCCTCACTTTGTCTGGAAGATCCAACCTCACCAAATTTCTCTCCTGCATTTTCTTTTTTTGTTTTTTAATAGTTCATTTATTTTTGAGACAGAGAGAGACAGAGCATGAGCTGGGGAGGGGCAGAGAGAGAGAGGGAGACACAGAATCTGAAACAGGCTCCAGGTACTGAGCTGCCAGCACAGAACCCGACGCGGGGCTCGAACCTGCGAACTGCGAGATCATGACCTGAGCTGAAGTCGGATGCTTAACCAACTGAACCACCCAGGCGTCCCTGTCCTGCATTTTCCTAATGAACCTGTGCCCTCAAAAATCACTGACGACTTCCTCCCTGGCCAAAGGAGGAAGTTTCCTCTCCGGGCTATTACAAATAATGCATTCTTTTTCCATGAATTCGAAGGTGGCATTTATTATTTTCTTTCAGGGTGAATAGGATTTTGCCAGTGGCGGTTTGGACCGGGTCAGGGAGATTTTCAAAAGTCATTCAGCACCCAGCCCTGTGGATACATTTAGGGATCAGACTGCTCTGATTCAGTGATCAGACGAGGTCAATATGTAAACAAACAAATGAAACTAACAGTGACCGTTCATTCATTCACAAGCTCTGGTCACCTTAGAAGTGCCACCTGTTGGAGATGTGAAGATGAGTAAGACACTCTTGATCTAAGGAGGTCAATGCATATTAAAAGGCCAAGCAGTCGGTGAGGAACCGTCTAGTGAGTGCTTAAGAGGACTTTCTTAGGACTCACACAGACATGAACTCACCCCCGCCCCCTTTCTTGCTGGCATTGTGACCTTGGACAGGCACTTTCACATCTCTGAGCCTCAATTTTCTCATCTATAGAGTGGAGATGATGGCAGTACTTACTTCATGGGGTCTTTGTAAGAATTAAATGATCCACTGCACATAAAGTGATTGTACACAGCAAGAACTCGAATGGCAGCTGTAATCCTTTTTATGACACCTGTTTTCATTACCTGACTCCTTTCTGTACTGGCGCAGATATCACTGTCAAAGTTTGGACCCTTATAGGTGTTCTCACAGTTTGTTCTTTTTCCTTCTGTTCTCTGACCCTCCCCTTTGTCTAGAAGTGTGCTGTCCAATACAGTGGTCAGCTGCCACTTGAAATGTGGCTGGTCCTAACTGAGAGGCTCAGCATGCAAAAGGAAAGAATGTCAAATACACTCTTTCATAAAGTATCAAATAATTTGTTTATATTGATTTGCATAAAAATATCAATAATTTGCTTATATTAATTATACATTGAAATGATCCCTTTTTGGCTGTCCTTTATCAAATAAAGTATGCTATTTATTCATTTCATCGGTGTTATATTTTTCTATTCTATGTGACTCCTGGAAAATTTTAAAATACATATGTGGCTTGGGTTTGTAGCTCACATTCTATTTGACTGGACAGCACTGATCTAGAAGTTGCCTTTCTTGGCACCATCTCACTTTGGGGTTTGATGAAATTCTTCTCATTCCTCTAGACATAGTGCTAGTGACTCTTTCCCCTTTTCTCCCTCTTTGCCCCAAGCAGATAGCCAGACATCCCTACTGCTCTGCTGTGACTCTGTACCTGTATGTTGGACTGACTCCCATAATCCCCTGCCCATAAGGAGCAGTGAAGGGAGCCTGTGGTTTCTCCTGGGCGACTGGATTTTCCTCCTTGGTACATCCCTCTGCTTCAGCATTGTGCACATTAGTTTCTACTTACAAATGTAGAGACCCTTTGATGGCCTATACTGTCTCTAATTTAACCGTGTTCCCCAGTGGCTGGGGTAACATCTTGCAGAAACTGTGTGCTTATTAAATCCTGCGGGGACTGCAAATCATTCTCAGGCAGGGTTTCTTTTTGTGTTTTTAATTTGTTAATTGTTTATTTATCAACAGAAATGATTCCATAACCCAGTAGTCATGTGTCATAGTCTGGGAACACTTCCAGTGACAAACTTCCATGGAAGTCAACCCAAAGAAATTCTTTACATTCCAAACTCACTTGGCACTCTGAAAGATACCAGCCTTCTTTCTCTCCTCAACATCCTTTGATGGAGCCATAATTTCTGTAGACATCTGCATATGCCTTCATTCCTGGTTCGGCCACTTACAGAAAGATGCATCCGGGGATCCAGCAAATGCCCCAACAATATGAAATCGCAGATGCTTGGCCGGAAGGGCTCAGGTCTGAGGCTTCGTCAAAGCACCAGAAGCCATGAGGGTTGTTATCCTCAACACCAACGTCAAACCCAGCGCCCCCTCTAACTGGTACAGACGTCTTAGGCTGTGTCTCCTGCCGCCAGTTGCCCCCAGCAGTGCTGTCCTGTCTGGTGTTGCATGACTTCTGGTTTCTCTGGTGAGATTTCACCCAGGGCTGTCCTTTACCTCGCCTGCAGCCAGATTCTCCCTGTAAGTATTGGGGTGACTCCCGCCTCGTTTGTGGTATAGACTGGCTGAGCTGGAGCACAGCAGCCTGGTGGTGGGGATCACGGAGAGACGGGCGTGCTCCCTTGAGGTACCGCTCACTGTATGGCCGGTGTTTAAGGAGTCGCGATCGGCTGCCTCCTGCCTTGGTTGCAGGGATTTGCCCAGTCTGCCTTGTGGTGGGCATCCTTCCAACTTGGAGGGTGATGCCGCCATGTCATTTGTGGGGAGTAAATGATGCACAGAAAGTAGAGTGGGTAGAACGTTGGCAAGGGTGGGTTTCCTAGCAACATCATTAACTAAGCTGGACCACCATTCAGTCAGCTTTGCCTCCTGTGGCCTGATACCATGGTGACACCACACTCTCTGTGGCGACTCTGTAAAACTTGCACTTATGGCTTTCTGTCTTTAGAGGGACTGAGGGAAAAGATCACTTAGCAGTGTGCTGCCAAGAAGCGAAAATCGATGGCGAATTTCTGCTTTCTTCCTTTCTCCCCTGAGGCCTTTGAGCGTGTACTTTGTATGATTTGTTTCCTAGGGATGGGCGGGCTCCTAACCTTTTGGTCTTACAAATGGAGAATTTTTGCATCCTATGTCTCTCTGATCATGGTGGCTGAGACTAAAAACGTGTTTACACTGATGAAAATGATACAGTCTTTATTTGGCTTAGATTCCACCATTTTTTTTTAAAAAACGGGATTCCAATCCCCATTGAATTTCTTCTCCAGTGTTCTAGGAATTGTCAAGGGGTGTTTGGTGTGCGTTTGCATGGCCTCGGCTGTTTCCTTCTCTCCTGTCCTGTGCCAACGACGATGGTGATTCCTATAGCTGAAATACTACCCTTCTCTTCCAAACTGACCTACTAAACTTGAACCAAATTTTAGCATGCTGTTCCATCTCCTTCTAATGGAACAGTTCTTTACCAAGAGGCTGCTGAGTACCTCAGCCAACCCTTGGGGGCCCTGGCCCTTCTGGTCCTCTAGACAGGCTCAAGCTGCCAAGCTCAGACCCTGTGCCACTACTGTGGAGGAAGACCCATGAACTTCTTTTTTTTTTTTTAATATAAAACTTTATTCAAGAATATTCAAGAAGAGCCAAATAAAGAAGATTCCA
>NW_027531921.1:250188-256991 GCF_008692635.1 Crocuta crocuta
GGTCAGGGAGTGGAGAAGTAAATATTTAAACATAATAGTTGATGTATAGATTCAGTGCAATTGAAAAACAGCCAGTTTTTGTTTTTGTTTTCCCAGCGTTGTTGATATATACTTGACATATGCATTGTAAGTTTCAGGTTTCTGTGATGATTTGATATGCATATGCACTGTGAAATGATTATCACAATGAGGTTAGTTAGCATACCCATCACCTCACCTAGTTACCTGGTGTGTGTGTGTGTGTGTGTGTGTGGTGAGAACATTTAAGATCTCTCTGTTAACTTTAAAGTATACAATTCAGTATTTTTACTAATTAATTTTAAATTAATTTTTATAATTTTTTTTTTCAATAGAGAAAGCACACAAGCAGGGATAAGGGGCAGAGGGAGTGAAAGAGACAATCTTAAACATGGGACTTGATCAAGACATGGGACTTGATCCTACAACCCTGGCATCATGACGTGAGCCGAAATCAAGAGTCGGATGCTCAACCAACTGAGCCCCCCAGGCACCCATATGATATAGTATTGTTGACTATAGACACCGTGCTTTACAGTAGATCTCCAGAAGTTATTCATCTTATAACTGGAAGTAACGGACACTTTGACCAACGTCTGCCCATTTCCTCTGTCCGTGACAACCACCATTCTGTTCCCTGCCTTTATGAGTTCAGCTTCTTTAGATTCCACATAGAAGTGAAATCATATGCTATTTGTCTTTCTCTGTCTGATGGCCATCCACTCCTCTCTCTGCTTAAAATATCATCGTTGTGGGCACAGAAAACTCTATTCCCCCATGACTGGGGTTCTCTCGGGACCCCTTGTGGTGTGCCCAGTGAGAAGTCCTTGGCTCACCGACCCTAGCCTGCCTCCTTGGAGGGTGCTGTTCACTGTGGATTTCCAGAGTGGAGGCTAGGCAGTAGGCACTAGGAGGATGCTGTGAGGAATCAGACACGGAATCTGTGTTGAAGGAGCCTTCGAAATAGCATTTGAGATGATGTGACTCAACAGCCAGCCCCTGTTAGGAATCTCTGTGACAGTACTTCTACCAGGTGGTCATGTGGCCTCTGCCTGGACCCTCACCAGTGTTTCAAAGAAGGCCTTTCCACTGTAGAATACTTCAAATCATCAGAGGTGTTTCCCTATTTATTTATTGTTGATTGATTTTTTAAAAACATGTTAATTATTATTCTTGAGAGAACACACGCAGGGGAGGGGCAGAGAGAGGGGCACAGAGGATCCAAAGTAGGCTCAGTGCCAACAAGAGTGAGCCCAATGTGAGGCTCGAACTCACAAACTGAACCATGAGATCATGACCTGAGCCGAAGTCAGACGCTCAACTGACTGAGCCGCCCAGGCGCCGGTTTTTCCCTATTTACAGCTGAAATCCATTTCCCTAACCCTCGATCCCAGCTCATACCCTCTGTAGTCAGACAAAATAGGCTGTTTTCCCTTCATGATAGCCCTTAACACATTTGAAAACACCTCTAAGAGCCCTCTAAGTGTCTGCTTTCCCCGAGTTTTCAAAGCAATTTGCCTCACAGGCCATGGTCACTCCCCTCTGTGCATTCCCTTGTTTTATAAGACCCGGTTTATGTAGTGAAGCTCAGAAAGAAATCCACTCCTCTAGGCATGGGCTGACCAGCAGGAATGGAGTGGGAACATCATTTCTCAGGATTTGCACGCTAGACAGTAAATGCCGCGTCTTTTACATTTTAGGAGCCCTTCATTGATATTCCCTTTCTGTGATCCTGCCTCCTATCTCGAAGCTAAGAACACCCCTTATTCCTCAGCGGGGTCCTGGGTGACCCAGATGGCCACATGCTCACTGTCATGTCCATCCAACATTCATAGCAGCAGCAGCAGCATAGGCTACGGTGGAAGCAGTTCCCGGGGCCCTCTTTTTTCAGACTATTTCCCTAATGGCTAACGATGCTGAACATCTTTCATGTGCTTACTTACCATCTGTATATCCTCTTCAGTGAAATGTCCTTTNTAAGCCACCCAGGCGCCCCTCCTTCATGCTTTTTTATTAAAGATTATTTTAGCAGTTCTAAGTCTTGTGCCTTTCCCCATAAATATTATTTTTATTTTATTTTTTTAATTTTTAAAATGTTTTCTTTCTTTCTTTCTTTTTTTTTTTTTTACAAATAGTTTATTTTNTTGGCTATTGTTGAGAGTGCTGCTCCCCATAAATATTATAATGAGTGTGTCTATTATCTACAAAAAACCTTGCTGAAATTTTTATGGACTTGCATTAAACCTATATATTAATTTGAGAATTAATATCTTCAATATGCTGAGTCTTGCAATCTATGAACACAGCATTTCTCTCCATTTATTTAGGTTTGCCATCTTACTGGGTTGTCTTTTATATTTGAGGCAAAAGCATTTGTTACATATTCTTGATTAAGTCCTTGGAGAGATATATACATTGAATATTTTTATTCCCAGCCTATTGTTTACCTTTTCATTTTCTTTTTTTTTAAATGCATTTTTTAAAGTAACCTTTACACCCAGCGTGGGGCTCAAACTCACAACCCCAAGATCAAGAGTCACATGGGGTAACTGGGTGGCTCAGTCGGTTAGGCGTCCGACTTCAGCTCAGGTCATGATCTCACGGTTCGTGGGTTTAAGCCCCACATTGGGCTCTGTGCTGACAGCTCAGAGCCTTGAGCCTGCTTCAAATTCTGTCTCTTCCTCTCTCTCTGCTCCCCACCCCCAATTAATGCTCCATCTCTCTCTGTCTCTCAAAAATAAATAAAAGTTTAAAAAAAAAAAAAGTCACATGCTCTACCAACTGAGCCAGCCAGGTGCCCTCCTTTTCACTTTCTTAACAGTGCTTTTAAGAGCAGGAGATTTGGATTTTGACAAAGTCCATTTTATTTTATTTTTCCATTTGGAGCTTGTGTTTTATATGTCCTGTCTAAGAAATCTTTGCCTGCCCCAAGTTTGTAAAGCTTTTCTCCTGTGTTTTCTTTAAGAAGCTTTATAGTTAGCTCTTCCATTTTAGCTCCTCTGATCCACTTTGGGTTTTTGTGTGGCTGTGAGATAAAGGTCAAAGTTTACCGTTTTTATGTGGCTATGAAATGTTTCTAGCACCATTTGTCTAGCTTATTTCCCACATTGAATACTTGGACCTATTTGTCGAAAATCAATTGAACATACACGCATTGGTCTATTTGTGGCCCTTCTTTTCCGTTGTATTAACTTCCTTGTCGATCCTTAAGTTACTACCATACTATATGGATTATCATAGTTTTAGAGGAAGTCTTGAAATCAGATAATTTAAGTCCTCTAATTTCATTCTTTTTCCCTCCATAGGATTATTTTGGCTATTCTAAGCCCTTGCAAATTCCATATAGATTTATAATCAATTTGTCAATTTCTACAATACAGTTTATGAAGATTTGATTGGGATTGCATTGAATTTACAGATGAATTGAAGGAGCATTGACATCATAATGATATGGAATCTTCAAATTCATGACTATCGTATACCTCTCTATGTAATTAAAGCTTCATTCATTTATCCTAATCTTAGTAATTTTCAGTGTAGAGATCTTGCGTAGCTTCTGTTAAATTTATTCACAAATGTTTAATATTTTGATTACATTAAGTGGAATTTTTTCAGTTTTTAGTTGTGTGCGGCCGCTAGATTATATAAAAAATACAATTGATTTTTGTCTATTGATCTGGTATACTATGATCTTAATGAAGTTACTTCTTGGTTTATTTACTTATTTTTCTAAATTCCTTGTGGTTTTCTACATAAACAATTATGTTGTCTGCCATTTATTTCTTTTCCTTGCTTTGTTGAAATGTCTGGAACGTCCAGTAAAATTTTGAATAGAAGTGGTGGGCACATACGTCCTTATCTTAGTGGTATTAGGGAGTTGATGTTCACTGTTTACTGTTAAACATGATGTTAGATGTAAAGCTTTTTTATATTTATCTGAATCTGGAAGTTTCCTTTAGTTGTTAGTTTACTGAGAATTATTATCATTAATGGATATTGAGTTCTGTTCAATTTTGTGTACCTATTGAAATGACGCTGTGTTCTCTCCTTTGTTGGGGTGAATTATATTATTTAACCTTGTAAGTTAAACCAATCTTGATTTTATATATATATATATATCAATTGGTGATGATGTATTATCTTTGTTATATGTTACTAGATTCATATGCCAGGGGTCAGCCAACCAAACATAATTGAATGGGTGTGGCTGTATTCAAATCAAACTTTTATTTCCAAAAAGAAGGAGCAGGCTAGATTAGGTCTGTGGGCCAGAGATTGCCAACCTCCATGATACGGTGATGTTTTGTTAATGATATTTACATCTATTTTCAAGGAGGGAAAATTCCCTTTCTTGAAATGTCTTTGTCAGGTTTTGAAATTAGCGTTATATTGGCCTCATTGGACGAGTGCAGTATCGTTCCCTCTTCAGTGTTCTGATAGAGTTTGTGTAAGATTGACATTTTTTTCTTACTTAAATGATGGAATTTACCAGTGAAACTATCTGGACCTGAGCATTTTTTCTTATGGAGAAACTTTTTTTTTCCTTTAATACAAACTCCATCATTTTCATGAATACAGGGCTATTCAGATTTTGTGCTTGAGTCTGTTTTGGGAAGTTGTGTTTTTAAAGAATTTGTCCATGTCTTTTTTTATTGAACTTATTAGTATAAAGTTGCCTGCAATTTTGAATTATTAGCATTTGAATGTCTATAAATTCTAGCGTGATGCCTCCTGTTTAATTCCTTTATTGGGAATTTGTGCTTCCTCTTTTTTTCCTGGATCACTCTTGCTAAACACTTACATGTTTGAGATTTTTTTCTTGCAAAGAACTATTTTTTTTGTCATCTTAGTTTTCTTTTTCAAAAGAAATTATTTCTCCTTCATAGATTTATATACGGATTCTTATTATCTCCTTGCTTCTACTTAATTTGGATTTAAGGTAAAAACTTAAGTCATTGACTTTTAAACCTTTTTTATTTTGTAATTTAGCGTTTAAAACAATGTATCTTCCTTCAAAGAGTGCCTTACTTAAAATCCCTAAATTTTATTATGTTATGTTTTCATTTTCATTCATTTCAAATATTTTCTAATATCTTCTATGATTTCTTCTTTGACCCATGGGTTATTAAATCTGTGTCACTTAACTTCTGAATATTTTCTGTTCTACATAGTTGTTTTGTTTTTGATTTCTAATTTAAATTCATTTTGTGGTCAGAGAAAGTGCTCTGTATGATCTGAATCATTTTAAATTTATCGAGAATTGTTTTGCAGCCTATAATATGGTTTTCCTGGATGCATATTCCTGGAATATTTGGAAGGGATATATATTATGCAGTTGATAGGGGGAACATTCTATGATGACAAGTGTGTTTGTTTTATCTTTGTTCCTCTGTATCTAAATGAGTTTTTTGGTGTGTGCCTGCATTTAATTTTTTTATTATCATTGGTTTTCAGGAATTTTATTTTTATGTGTTTGGTGTGGTTTTTTTTGTGTTTATCTTGCTTGGGCTCATTGAGCTTCTTGCAACCATAGATTTATGGTTTTTATCAAATTTGGAAAATTTAGGGACATTATTCCCTCAATTATTTTTTCTGCATATATATAATCACTCTGGATTTGTATTTGATATCGAGTAAGGGCAATTGTTCTTTTAGCGGAAAGTTGGGAGAAACTGTATTAACAGCTGTCAGCCAAATACCATTATAAGTCAGAATCAATTCGATGTTTATTCTGATGTTAGCTTTTGTTCTTTTGTGCATCGGTATATGTGAGAGAAGAGTACAGAACTGTGGCTCTACACTGAATTAACAAGCAGTGCATTCCTGTGTGCAATTTTTTAAAAAGTGGGCACATAATATACAAGGGCTGGGAGCTCCAGAGTGAAGGAATCATTGATTTTCGATTGAATTAAGGAGGCCATTTTCCAAGGAGAGGTGAGTCATCCACATTTGGGGAGCTAAGTCTTTGGTAGGTACATCAATACTTCATTCCTTTTTATTTCTGAGTCGTATTACATCATGTGGACATACCACAATGGGCCCATACACCTCCTTTTTGGATTGTCACCAGTTTGGGGCTATTATAATAAAGCTCCTATGAACATTTGTGTATAAGTCTTTGTCTGGACATAGATTTTCCTTTCTCTTTGGTAAAAATCTAGAAGTAGAATGGCTAGATCATATGGTAGGTGTCTGCTTAACTTAAGAAATTCCCAACTATTTTCCAAGAAGATTGTATCATTTCACATTCTCACCAGCGGTGCACGAAAGGCCCAGGGTTCCACATCGTTACCAACACTTGATATGTCAACACTTTCAACTTTAGTCATTATAGACTGTAGTGTCTTATCGTGGTTTACATTTTCTTAATGTTTATTTTTGAGAGAGAGAGAGAGAGACATACAGAGCATGAGCAGGGGAGGGTCAGAGAAAGAGGGAGGCACAGAATCCAAAGCAGGCTCCAGGCTCTGAGCTGTCAGCNTTTACATTTAGTTTTGTGATCCATTTTGGTTAAACTTTTTACATCGTGTGGGGTATAGATCAAAATTTATTCATTTATTTATTTTTATATATGGGTATATAATTTTTCAAAAGTCAATTGTTGAAAGAAGTTTTTTATTCTCCTATAATCTGCGTTTAAATCTCTGTCTATAATTTTGTGTGTATATACATAATGTGTGGGTCTCTATTTTGTTCCATTTGTGTATTACTTTTATAAAAAAGAGTTTATTTTTAAGTAATCGCTACACCCAAAGTGGGACTCAAACTTACAGTCCTGAGATCAA
>NW_027531921.1:257009-257200 GCF_008692635.1 Crocuta crocuta
TTCAGCTCATGATCTCGTGGTTTGTGGGTTAGAGCCCTCCATCGGGCTCTGTGCTGGCAGCTAGCTCAGAGCCTGGAGCCTGCTTCAGATTCTGTGTCTCCCTCTCTCTCTGACCCTCCCCTGCTCATGCTGCCTCTCTCTCTCTCTCTCTCAGAAATAAATAAAACATTTAAAAAATTTTAAAAAAAGAA
>NW_027531921.1:257561-267750 GCF_008692635.1 Crocuta crocuta
GAAGTAGATTTTCCAACTTTGTTCTTACTTTTTACTTATTTATTTATTAAAAATTTAAAAATGTTTATTTATTTTTGAGAGACAGACAGAACATGGGAGAGGGAGGGGCCAAGAGAGAGGGAGACCCCAGGAGACACAGAATCTGAAACAGGCTCCAGGCTCTGAGCTGTCAGCACAGAGCTCACTTTGTGTGGGGCTCGAACTCACAAACCAGGTGATCATGTCCTGAGCTAAAGTCAGTTGCTTAACTGACTGAGTCACCCAGGCACCCCTGTTCTTATTGTTTAAAGTTCTTCTGAATATTCTAGAATCTTTCGTGCTATCAATTTCTATTTTGAAAGTTTCTCTGGAATTTTTTTAAAAGTGTATTTATTTAGGGGCACCTGGGTGGCTCAGTTGGTTTAGTGTCTGACTCTTGGTTTCAGCTCAGGTCATAATCTCGTGGTTCCTGAGTTCAAGCCCTGTGTCAGTCTCTGTACTGACAGCTTGGAGCCTGCTTGGGATTCTCTTCCCCCCTCCCCCTTACCCTCTCTCTGTCCCTCTCTGTCTCTCAAATTATAAATAAACTTTAAAGTTTAAGAGAGAGTGTGTGTACATGCATGAGCAGGGGAGGGGCAGAGAGATTGGGAGAGAGAGAATCCCAAGCAGGCTCTGCACTGTCAGCTCAGAGCCTGATGTGGGCTCAGTCCCATGAACTCCCATGAGATCATGACCTGAGCCAAGATCAGGAGTCTCCCACTTAGCTGACTGAGCCCTTGAGGCATTCTAGAATTTTGACTGAGATTGTGTTGAATCTGTCAATGGATTTAGGAAGACTGGACATCTTAACAATATTGCATCTTCCAACCCATGAGCATGGTATATTATCTCCATTTATTTCATTATCTCATTAATTTCTCTCTGCAATATTTGTGGGTTTTAGTGTACAGGTCTTATTTTGATATAATTGTAGGTTTATATGCCGTTGTAAGAAATAACACAGAGAGATCCCAGTATATCCTGTACTTAGTTACCCCAGTGATAATAATTTAGAAAAGTTTGGTACAACATCACAGTTGAGAAATTGACATTGATGCATCTATGATATTCAGATTTTACCAGTTTACGTGTGGTGTATATGCATGGGTATGTATTGAGTTATTTGCATTTTACCGTATGTGTAGATTCACATGAGGACCACCACAGTCAAGATATAGAAGAGTGCCATTAACACAAGGATCCTTCTTGTGGCCTGCTTTTATTAATTTTTTAAAAATGTTTGTTTATTTTTGAAAGAGAGACAGAGCACAATTGTGGGAGGGACAGAGAGAGAGGGAGACACAGAATCTGAAGCAGGCTCCATCAGCACAAAGCCCGACGTGGGGCTTGAACCCACGAACCGTGAGAGCATGACCTGAGCCGAAGTAGGATATTTAACCGACTGAGCCACCCAGGCGCCCCTCCTTTTGCCCCTTTATATCCACAATCATTTCCCTCTTCTTCCAATTTTGTAACTTCTAGTAACCATTATCCTACATCTCTAGAATTTTGATGGTTCAAGAAAGTTCTATACATTAAATCATATAGTATGTAACCCCTACAGGAGTTTTTTAAAAGCATAATTCCTTGGAGATCTATCTAGGCTGTTGTGTTTATAAGTAGTTATTCATTTTTTTTTGAAGTAGGTTCTATGCCCAACATGGGACTTGAACTCATGACTCTGAGATCAAGAGTTACTTGCTCCACTGACTGAGTCAGCCAGGTACCCTTAGTTATTCATTTTTTTGTAGTTTTTATTTAGATTCTAGTTAGTTAATGTATAGTGTTATATTAGCCTCAGGTGTACAATAAAGTGATTTACATTTCCATACATTACCTGAGACTTGCTACCACAAGCACACTCCTTAATCCTCATCATCTATTTGACCCACCTCCCCCCCCGCCCTCTCCTAGTAACCATCAGTTTGTTCCCTATAAGAACCTGTTCGATTTCTCTTTCTCTTTTTCTGTCATATTTTTTCCCTTTGCTTGTTTGTTTTGTTTTTTAAAATCCACACATGAGTGAAATCATGTGGTATTTGTCTTTCTCTGACTGGCTTATTTCGCTTAGCATAACACACTCTAGTTCTAGCCACGTTGTTGTAAATGGCAAGATTTCATTCTGTTTGATGACTAATATTCCATTGTGTATATGTGTATCTATCTATATGTGTGTATACATGTGTGTATATATGTGTGTGTGTGTGTGTGTGTATACATACATATAAACACACACACACGTACACACACTACCTCTTTATCCATTCTCCATTCATCAGTCAATGGGTGCTTGGACTTCTTCCATATCTTGGCTGTTATAAATAATGCTGTTATAATGACCAGGGCACATGTATTCCTTTCAATCGGTGTTTTATAGTCTTTGGGTAAATACCCAGTTGTGTGATTGACGGATCATAAGGTAGTTCTATTTTTAACTTTCTGAGGACCCTCCATACTGTTTTCCACAGTGGCTGCACCAGTTTGCATTCCCACCAACAGTGCAAGAGGCTTCCTTTTTCTCCACATCCTCGTCAATACCTGTTGTTTCTTTTGGTGTTGATTTCAGCTGCTCTGACAGGTGGGAGGTGATATCACACTGTAGTATTGATCTGCACCTCTCTGATGCTAAGTGATGATGAGCATCTTTCCATGTGTCTGGTGGCCATCTCTATGTCTTCTTTGGAGAAATGTCTATTCATGTCATCTGCCCATTTTTAATTGGATTATTTGGTTTTTGGGTGTTGATTTGTATGAGTTCTTTATATATTTTGTATACCAAGCCAATATCAGATATGTCATTTGCACATATCTTCTCCCGTTCCATACGTGGCCCTTTAGTTGTGTTGATTGTTTCCTTGACCATACAGAAGCTTTTTATTTTGATGAAGTCCCAATAGTTTAGTCTTGCTTTTTTCCCCCTTGCCTCAGAAGACCTATCTAGAAAAAAAGTTGCTATGGCCCATCTCAGAGGGGTTACTGCCTGGGTTCTTTTTTAGGATTTTTATGGTTTCAGGTCTCACGTTGAGGTCTATAATCCTTTTTGAATTTATTTTTGTGTATAGTGTAAGACAGTGGTTCGGTTTCTTTCTATGCATGTTGCTGTCCAGTTTTCCCAGTGCCGGTTGTTGAAGAGACTCTCTTTTTCCCATTGGGTAGTCTTTCCTGCTTTGCCAAAGATTAATTGACTATATAGTTGTGGGTTTATTCGGGGGCTTTCTATTCTGTTTTATTGACCTGGTGTCTATGTTTGTGCCAGTACTGTGCTGTTTTGATCACCACAGCTTTAAAATCTAACCTGAAGGGAGCCTGGTGGCTCAGTCAGGGATCTGACTTTGGCCCTGGTCATGATCTCACGGTTCATGAGTTTGAGTCTTGTGTCAGGCTGTGTGATGACACCTCAGACCCTGGAGTGTGCTTCAGATTCTCTCTCTCTATGCTCCTCCTCCACTCACACTCTGTCTGTCTGTCTCTCTCTCAAAAACAAATAAACATTTAAAAACTAAAAAAATAATAAAGTAAAATATAACTTGATGTCCATTCTGATGCCTCCAGCTTTTCTTTTCTTCATCAAGATTGCTTTGGCTATATGAGGTCTTTTGTGGTTTCATACACGTTTTAGAATTGTTATCATAGTTCTGTGAAAAATGCTGGAAGTATTTTGATGGGGATTGCATTAAATGTGTAGACTGCTTTGGGTAGTGTAGACATTTTAACAATGTTCTTCCAATCCATGAGCGTGGACTCTCTTTCCATTTCTTTGTGTCATCTTCAATTTCTTTCATTGATGTTTCATAATTTCCAGAGTAGAGATCGTTCACCCTTTTGTTTAGGGTTTTTTTTTAAGTTTTATTTGATTTATATTGAGAGAGAGAGAGAGAGAGAGCGAGCGAGCGAGCGAGCAGGGAGAGGGGCAGAGAGGGGAAGAGAGAGAATCCCAAGCAGTCTCTGTGCTGTGAATGCACAGCCCGACGTGGGGCTCGATCTCACAGACTGTGAGATCATGACCTGAACCAATATCAAGAGTCAGTTGCTTAACTGACTGAGTCACCCAGGTGCCCCTGTTTAGGTTTATTTCTAAGTTCCTTATTATTTTTGGTGCAATGGTAAATGGGATTGATCCCTTAATTGCTTCTTCCGCTGCTTCATTACTGGTGTACAGAAACGCAACAGGTTTCTGAACACTGATTTTGTATCTTGAGACTTTACTAAACGTGTTTATCGGTTCTAGCAGTTTTTGGTGGAGCCTTTCAGATCTTCTATATAGTGAAAGTTTTGCAGATGGGGACAGTTTTATAACTTCTCTACTGATTTGGATGCCTTTGATTTCTTTTTTGTTGCCTGAGTGCTGTGGCTAGAACTTCCAGTACTGTGTTGAATAGAAGTAGTGAGAGTGGACTTCCTGCTGTTTTGTTCCTGACCTTAAGGTAAAAGCACTTCTTTCAATGTTTGGTAAAATTCACCAGTGAAGCCATCTAGTCCTACATTTTGTTGGTTGGGACTTTTTGGATTACTGCAATTTCTTTGCTGGTTGTTGGTCTGCTCAAATTGTCTATTTCTTTTTTTCAGTTTATTGATTTAGGTTTTTTAAAAAATATATAATTTATTGTCAAATTGGTTTCCATACAACACCCAGTGCTCATCCCAGCGAGTGCCCTCCTTCATGCCCATCACCCATTTGCCCCTTTTCACCACCCCCATCAACCCTCAGTTTGTTCTCAGTATTTGAGAGTCTCTTGTGGTTTGCCTCCCTCCCTCTCTGTAACGTTTTTCCCCCTTCCCCGCCTCCATGGTTCTCTGCTAAGTTTTCTGTTCCACATAGGAGTGACAACATATGGTATGTGTCCTTCTCTGCCTGACTTATTTCGCTCAGCAAAACATCCTCAAGTTCCATCCACGTGGCTACACATGGCCAGATTTCCTTCTTTCTCATTGCCATGNCCATCACTGTTTTTGTTGTTCTTTTAAAAATTTGTAACTTTTTAAAATCTATTTTGAGAGAGAGAGAAAGAGAGGGAGAGCAAGAGAATCCCAAGCAGGCTCCACACTGTCAGTGCAGAGCCTGATGTGGGTCCTGAACCTATGATCTGTGAGATCATGACCCAAGCTGAGCCAACTAGGTGCCCGGCTTTTGTTGTTTTTANAAAGGATAGGTTTAAAAAAATTTTTTTAATGTTTTTATTTATTTTGAGAGATAGAGCAGGAGTGAGGGAGGAACAGAGAGACAGGGAGACACAGAATCTGAAGCAGACTCCAGGCTCGAGCTGTCAGTACAGACCCGGATGTGGGGCTCGAACCTACAAACTGTAAGACCATGACCTGAGCTGAAGTCCGATGCTCAACCGACTGAGCCACCCAGGCGCCCCTATTGATTTATTTTTTGAGAGAGAGAGAGAGAGAGAGAGAGAGATTGAGAANTGGGCCATCCAGGCACCTGTATCTATTTTTTGTTTCAGTTTTGTTAATTTATATGTTTATAGGAATTTATCCATATCTCCTTGGTTTTCCAATTTGTTGGCATATAGGTTTTCATAATATTCTCTAACCCCTCATTTTAGGTATATGCTATTATATTTTATGTGTTTTTATTTTGTGTGTTTCATGACTGATTTTTTTACATAAATACTCATTTTTACTGCGTTTGTGTTTCTTACCTTTTTTAAAGGAACAAACATTTATTATGTTTTTTGTTTTTGTTTTTAAGTAGGCTTGTGGAGCCCTGCATGGGGCTTGAACTCACAACCCTGAGATCAAGACCTGAGCTGATAGTGGTCTCTATTTTCCACTCAAAGAGTTCACTTTATTATTTCTTGCAGGGCCGGTTTAGTGGTCATGAACTCCTTTAGTTTTTGTTTGGGAAATTTTTCTCTCTCTTATTCTGAATGGTAGCTTTGCTGGGTAGAGTATTCTTGGCTACAGATTTTTCCCGTTCAGCACTTTGAATACCTCATGGGTCTCCTTTCTGGCTTGGAAAGTTGCTATTGAAAAATCTCCTGCCAGCCCTAGGGCTTTTCCCTTATAAGCTACTTTCTTCTTTTGTCTTCTGCTTTAAAATTTTTTTCTTTATCACTATATTTTGCCAATTTAATTACAACATGTCTTGGTGGGGATCTACTTTTGTTGCTTAAAAAATTTTTTTTAAATGTTTATTTTTGAAAGACAGAGCATGAGTCGGGGAGAGGAAGAGAAAGAGGAAGACACACAATCCAAAGCAGGCTCCAGGCTCTGAGCTGTCAGCATACAGCCCGACACAGGGCTTGAACTCACACGCCATGAGATCATGACCTGAACCAAAGTCAGATGCTTAACCAGCTGAGCCACCCAGCCATCACTGTTTTTGTTGTTCTTTTAAAAATTTGTAACTTTTTAAAATCTATTTTGAGAGAGAGAGAAAGAGAGGGAGAGCAAGAGAATCCCAAGCAGGCTCCACACTGTCAGTGCAGAGCCTGATGTGGGTCCTGAACCTATGATCTGTGAGATCATGACCCAAGCTGAGCCAACTAGGTGCCCGGCTTTTGTTGTTTTTAATGCAGGTTCTCTGTGCCTCATAGATAGGAATATCTGTTTCCTTCCCCAGATTAGGGAGATTTTCAGCTATTATTTCTTCAAATAAATTCTCTGCCCCCTTTTCTCTCTCTTGTTCTGGGACTCAAATAATATGAAAATAATATGAATTATATATACCATCAAATGTTATTACATTTGATGGAGCCATTGAATTCCCTAAATCTCTTCTCGTTTTGCACAATTCTTTTTTCTCTTCTTTCCCCATTGATTACTTTCTATTACTCTGTCTTCTAGGTCATTAATTAGTTCCTCTGTTTCTTTCAGCCTGCTGTGCATGCTATCAAGTATGTATCTCATTTTGTATATTGGGCCCTTTATCTCTACTATGTTATTCCTTATCTCTTTGCTAAGGTCTGCCTCAGGTCTTCACTCTTCTCAAGTCCAGTGAGTATGCTTATGATCATTATTTTAAATTCTCTATCAGGCATGATACTTACATGTATATTGCTTAGATCTCTGGCTGTGGCCTTGTCTTGTTTTTCATTTGGAATAAGCCTCTCTGTTTTCTCATTTTGTCTAAGTCTCTGTGCCTGTTTCTCTGTGTTGGGAAAGTTAGCTATGTCTCTTGCTTTGGAAGGTAATGGCCTTGTGAAAACGAGGTCCTATAGTGCCCTGCTGTGCACTGCTCTCTGCCTCCTAGGGCCTGGTGCTTCCAAGGGTGTCTGCAATGTGTGCTGTGTGCCTTGCTGTTTTGTCCTGGCTACTGTATCCTGCAGGCCGGTCTTCTGCAGAGAATCTTTGCCTGCTGTGGATAGTGTTTGGTCCTTGTTGAACGTGGCATGTTTTAACTAGGTCTGTTCTTTGAGACTTGTCACCACCCCTGCTGGGACCAATGTTCTACAAAACTCCCACCTTGGGAGACGTGCTGTTGGCAGGAGTCTGGGCCGCTGTTCTGGGGGAGGCAGTGAGCCATGCTAGGACTGAGGCAAGCATGATTTGGAAGGGTGGAGTGTGGGATGGGGGGGGTGGTGGTTGGGGGGTGGAGTGGGAGCAGATATTTGNAGTCTTGGTGTAAGCAAGATAGGTAGGGAGTGTGGGTCCTGCACTAGTTCCCACAGGTGGCCCTGTGCTTATGCTGAGGGACAGGAGAGGGAAATGGTCCCAGCTAGAGCCTTTGTTTTGGAGAGGTCTCTGTGTGAATGCTGTCTCTCTCGGATGCACTCCGGGATGAAGGAATGACCTCCCCACTATGTGCCCTGGGCATGGTTTAGATCCCTGTTTTCAGGCTGTATGTCCATGGGCTATTTGCCCTGCATTTTCTCCAAGAGCAGCCCCAGTGCGCTCTGAGCTGTCCCAGAGCCAAGCACGTTGACCTTTGAAATGTCAGACTTTAGGCCCTGCTTGTTGTGAGAACTCACGAAATTCAGCCCCTTTCATTTTCTAAACCAATTGCTATTGAGATTTGTTTTCCCCATACGCTCCCCTGTGTCTCATGCCCCTCTCTGTGACCACAGCTCCTTCCCTACCCCAGTGGCCATGATCTGTTTCTCTCCCAAATCATGTCTTTGCACTCCCCACCTTCTTCAGTGTGACCTCTTCCCTACATTTAGTTGTGGAGTATGTTCTGCTGGTTTCAGGTCAATTTCTGGGGTATATAGGATGACTTGATAGTTAGCTGGTTATATTCTTGGGATGAGGTGAGCCTCGGGTCCTCCTACTCCATAGCCATCTTCCTAATCTCCCAGTGGTTATTTATTTTTTATGGTTGAATAGTATTTCACAGCACCGCAGCTTCTTCCGCCATTCACCCATTGAAGGACATCTGGGTGGTTTCAAGTTTGGGACTAGTTCAAACAAAGCTGCTGTGAACATGTGACTAAGAGTTATGTGTGAGCGCGTATTCCATTCTCTGAGATAAATGCCCAGAAATGCAGTTGCTGAATTGTATGATAATGGCATTGTTCGGCTTTATAAGAAGCTACCATATTCTTCTCCAGTGTGACCTGCAGCACTTTACAGCCTTACCAACAATGAATGGATGGTCCAGTTTCTCTGTATCCTTAACAGCATTTGGTGATGTCCCTATTTTTTTGACAGTTCGTTATTTCTCAATGTATAATACTTGAGGTACAAGGCAATCACAACTAACATTGTTATAAAAAAAAGGGAAATAGATCAGTCATCAAGGGCTCCTGAGTGAATGGCATCTTTATAACTTCCATGCTTATCATATTTGCTTTTTGGTTAAAGTTTAATTAGGTCATCAATTCAAAGAATAGTCATTGTCGCTTCCATTGCAAATTTCATACCCTTCACTTTTAACTGTGGTTGATTCAAATACCTCTGTTTTATTGCTGTCCTAAGGTTTCTTATGATGAATCCAGACATATCCATTTTGGATTTTTGTGTTTGGGGTTTGAGGTCACTGTTTATTATTTTTGCCATTCTGATAGGTGTGCAGTGAGATCTTATTGTGGTTTGAATTTCCATGATGGCTAAAGATGTCGAGCATCTTTTCATTGCTTTTGGTTTCTTCAGTTAAATGTATGTTCATGTTTTGTGCCTATTTTGTAATTAGGTTGTCTTTTTGGTTTTGTGTTCTTTTACTGTTGAGTTTTGGGAGTACTAAGTTTATTCCTCATGCAAGCCTTTGTTGGATATGTGGTTTACAAATATTTGCTTCCAGCGGGTAACTTTTGCCCCACAGTCTTCCCAGGATCTTTTGAGGCATGAGAGTTTTAAATTGTGATGAAGTCAAATTTATTAATTTTCCTTTCTTTTGTTGGTCATGCTTTTGATGTCAAGTCTAGGAATTGTCTGTCTAGCCCTAGGTACCAAAGTTTTTCTCCCGTGTTTTTTTCTCAAAGTTTTATAATTTTCCATTTTCCATTTTCCATTTAGGTGCATGATCCATTTTGAATTAATGTTTGTACAAGGTGTGTGGCTTAAGTCAAAGTTTGTTTTCCCTATGGAAAGTCCTTTTATAGGAGCTTCTAAATTATGAATTTAATTCCTTTAATGGATTATAGGACTACTCCAGTTGTTCATTTCATCTCAGTTGAGTTTTCAAAACTATCTGTTCTGTTTTTCCAAATTTATGAGCGTGAAGTCGTTATATCCCCTTATTATCCTTTTACTGTACGATCTGTAGTGCTAGCCCCATATTTTAGTCCTTATATTGCTGATTTGCATCTTCTCTTTTTTTAAATCTTAATTAGCCTTGCTTCTTTGAGGTTTATCAGTTTAATGGGGTTTTTTAAAGAAAACTGTTTTCATTGATTTTCTCTATTTTCTTATTTTCAATTTCATTGATTTCTGCATTTATCTTTATCATTTCATTCCTTCTGTTTGCTCTGGGTTTACTATGTTCTTCTTTTTTCTAGTTTCATGAAGTAGGGACTTAAATGAGTGATTGGAGTCCTTTACTTGTTTCTAACATAAACATTTAGTTCTATAAATTGCCCTCTCTGTACTACTTCAGCTACAGCCCACATACTTTGGTATGTTGTATTTTCATTTTCATAGGCCCTTGATAACAAACCAGATAAAAACAGTATAAAAAAAAACAGCCAAAACAAAACTACAGACCAATGTATCAAAAATCTCCCACAAAATATTAACAAATTGTATCTACAAATGTATATAAATAATTATATTCCATGATGGA
>NW_027531921.1:267822-274892 GCF_008692635.1 Crocuta crocuta
GGAGTAGGATTTATTCCAGGTATACAAAGCTTATTCAACATTCAAAAATCAATCAAAGTAATCCACTGTATCAACAGGCTAAAGGAAAAAAATATGATTGAAGGGATCAATGTGAAAAAAATGTCTATTATATTTACCCATTTGCTGTTCTTCATTGCTTTCTGAAGTTCCGAACCTTCTGTCATAATTTCTTCTTGTTTAGACATCTTCCTAAAACTGCCATTTAATGGTAACTCTTTTGGGGAACAAATTCTTCATTTTCCTTGTTCTGAGGATGTCTTTATTTCACCTTTGTCCCTAAAGAATTTGCAGTTGACCTATCCCACCTGGACGGTTGGGTGGGAGCGAATCCTCACATCACTGCCAAACCCCACTGGCCCTACCCTGGTGGGGGAATCTGGGTCCTGTCTGCTTTGACTGGACATGATATGAAAGAATAGTTCCCTGTTTCAACCGCACTGAAACTGGGGTGCAGGTTTTCCACTGTGAACATTAGCAAGATTGCTGGATCTGATGGTAAGTTTCTTTTTTTTTTTTTTTAAATTTTTTAATGTTTTATTTATTTCTAGGAGCGAGAGAGAGAGAGAGACAGCGCAAGCAGGGGAGGGTCAGAGAGAGAGGGAGTCACAGATTGAAACAGACTCCAGGCTCTGAGCTGGCAGTCAGCACAGAGCCCGACGCGGGGCTCGAACCCACGAACCGCGAGATCATGACCTAAGCGAAAGCGGACGCTTAACCGACTAAGCCACCCAGGCGCCCCTCTGATGGTAAGTTTCTACTTAACTATTTAAGAAACTGCCAAGGTGTTTTGCAACGTAGCTGTGCCCTTGTGCACATCTGCCCGCAACGCATGAGTGTTTCAGTAGCTCCACAGCCTCACCAACACTTATAACATCATTTGGATTTCTGTATGTTATAGCTAAAAAAAATAAGTTCTACTCTTATTTTTATAACAGGCTCTTGGTAACGACAAAACTTGAGCTGCTCAACAGGCTCTAGTGTCCTTTAGTGATTGTATTCTTTCAGAGAAAAAAAAAGAAAAAGAACGAAAAGAAATTGCCTAGACCTACTCTTGTCATCTCTGCTCCTCTTCTTAAACACAGTGAGGCCCAGAGGAAGGACTGAGGACGTGATTTCCTCAGGTTACCGACCAGGTCCATTTCCAAGTCGGGAGTAACAGCCAGGTATTCCTGATGTCTCTTGTCAATGTGTCTCATTTTTCCTTTTAGTGCATCTCTTTCTAGGAATCTGTCTCTTTCCGGTTTTTCTCATTGTCCCTGTATGACACACTCTTTATGCCTTTTGTAAGCTTTATTGAGATATAATCGATACGTGATGTTGTGTAAGTATAAAGTGTACAACATGATGATTTGTTTTTATTTTTGAGATAGCGAGAGCGCTCACGTGCACAAGTGGGGGAAGGGCCTAGAGAGAGGGGGACAGAGGATTCTAACCAGGCCCTGAGCTGACAGCAGTGAGCCCGAGGTAGAGCTCCAACTCACGAACCGCAGGATCATGACCTGAGCCAACATCAGGTCACACACTCAACCCGGGGCCCAGCAACAGGATGATTTGATATGTATATATGTTGAGAAGTATTTACCCCAATAAGGTTAGTTAACACATCCATTATCTCACAAAGGTACCTTTTTTGTGTGGTAAGAACTTTTACATCTACTCTCTCAGCACCTTTCAAGTGTGCAACACAGTATTGTTAACTGTAGTCCCTGTGTTGTACCTTAGATTCCCCAGAATTTATTCATCTTATAACTGGAAGTTTGTACCCTTTGACCACTTTCACCCATCACCCTCATGCCCCTGGCAACCACCAGTCCACCCTCTATTTGTGTAAGTTTGATTTTATTCTAGACTCTCCATATAAGTGAGACCATATGGCATTTGTCCTTCTCTGTCTAACTTATTTCACTTGGCATAATGCCCTCAAGGTCCGTCCGTGTTGTCACCAACGGCAAAATTTCCTTCATTTTTGTGGCTCAATAATAGTCCATTGTATAAATATACAACAGTGGCTTTATCCCTTTATCCTTTGACAGATACTTAGATTGTCTTAATGTCTTGGCTACTGTAAATAATGCTGCAGTGAACATGGGAGTGCTGATATCTCTTCAAGATAGTAATTTCATTTCCTTTGGATCTATACCCAGAAATGGAATTGCTAGATCATATGGTAGCTCTACTTCTAGTTTTTTGAGGGACCTCCATATGGTTTCCCATAGTGGCTGCACTAATTACATTCTCACCAATAGTGCACAAGGATTCCTTTTTCCTCCACATCTTCACCAGCATTTATTATCCCCCCTTCTTTTTTTTTTTTTTAAAGAAACAGATCCTTTATTTTTATTTTAGAGAGAGAGAGAGCATGAGTGGGGGAGAGGGGCAGAGGGAGAGAGAGAGAGAATCTCAAGCAGGCTCCACATTCAGCATGGAGCCCAATGTGGGGCTTTGATCCCATGACCCTGGGATCATGACCTGAGCTGAAACCAAGAACTGGGCACTCAACTGACTGAGCCACCCAAGTGCCCCACTTTTCTTTTTGATGATAGCCATTCTAACAGGTGTGAGATGATATCTCTTTGTGATTTTGATTTGCATTTCCTTGATTTGTGATGTTGGCCATTTATATATCTGCTTTAGAAAAATGTCTGTTCAGGTCCAACATGGGGCTCAATCTCACAACTGTGAGATCATGGTCTGAGCTGAAATTAAGAGTTGGACACTCAGCGACTGAGCCACCCAGGAGCCCTAGTCCTTTACTCATTTTAAAATCAGATTATTTGCAGTTTTTGTTTATTGATTTTTGGCTGTCAAGTTGTAGGAGCTCTGTATACATTTTGGATATTAACCACTACCACATATATGAATTGCAAATATTTTCCCCCATTCTGTAAGTTGCCTTTTTATTTTGTTGATCATTTCTTTTGCTGTGCAGAAGGTTTTTAGTTTGCTGTAGTACTACTTGTTTATTTTTGCTTTAGTTGCTTGGGCTTTTGGTGGCATATCCAGAAAAATAATTGCAAAAAACAAGTCAAGGAGCCTTTTCCTCACTTTCTTCTGGGGGTTCTACAGTTTTACATCTTGCATTTAAGTCTTTAACCCAATTTGAGCTAATTTTTGTGAGTAGTATAGGGTAAGGGTCCACTTTTATTCTTTCGCATGTGAATGTCCAGTTTTCCTCATGCCATTTATTCAAGAGACTGTCTTTTCCATATTAAGTATTCTTGACTCCCTCATCAAATATTAGTTGACTGTATATGCGTGGGTTTATTTTTGGGCCCTTGATTCTACTTCTATGTCTATTTCTACCCCTTTTCCTGTGTCTCTTAACAGGTGACAAGCTTTTGATTTTACTGCAGTATCAATCTATTCAGCTATCCAGTTTCATCAATTTCATCTTAAATTATATTTTTAAAGGACACATAAATTGATGGGAATAATATTGTTGACTTATTCATATTTTGACATCTTTGAGAACTATTTTGAGCATGACATGAAGATGAAATCCAACTCTGAGTCACAAAATGAATCACTATTCTTTTGTAATTTATTACACAGAGATAATTCTTATATCCCAAATTGTGTATATTTATCTGAATATTCAGTGAGCAAATGCTTGAAACTCAAGTTCAGAGAGACCTGAGCAAAAAAGTAGAAACTATTTTCTCTGTTCACATCTATAAAGAAAATAGATCATTCCTTACAACTTCTTTAAACTGTGTGATGTCAGATTTGGTAACCATTTCTGTCATCATGAAATAGACAAAATCTGAGGCAGGTAAGGAAGATGGCATTGGAGTAGGAGGAACCTAGGCTCCCCTTATCCCATGAATATAACTACATAACTGTCAAATCATCCTAAGTAACCCAGAAATTGACCTGACGACCAGTGGAAGGGAGAGAAGAGGCCACGTTGAACAAGGTAGGAAGTGTGGAGACACGGTTGGGGACAAAGGGATCCTGGCCATCAAAAAGAATGAAATCTTGCCATTTGCAATGACATGGGATGCCGTTAGAGAATATTATGGTAAGTGAAGTAAGTCAGTCAGAAAAGACAAATACCGTATGATTCACTCATATGTGGAATTTAGGAGACAAAACAAATGAGCAAAGGGTAAAAAGAGAGAGAGAGGCAAACCAAGAAACAGGCTCTTAACTGTAGAGAACACCCTGATGGTTACCAGAGGGGAGGTGGGTGGAACAGGTGATGGGGATTAAGGAGAGCCCCTGTGGTGAGCAGCGGGTACTGTATGCAAGTGTTGAATCTCTATATTGTCCATGTGAAACCAACACTACACTGTTGTGTTAACAAACTGGAATTTAAACAACTTAGCAGACAGACAAAGAAACAAAAACAAAATCTGAGACATGAAATGTTGAAATTTGGGCCTGTTCCTAAACCACATTCCTAAAGCTTCATATCCTATCTCTGGACAATAGTTCCCAGAAATATTCTGAGGGGACTAGTGGGCTTCCTTCAGGGGAGTAGACGAGTGAGGGATTATTTGAAGAATTGAAGAGAGTTTGTGAGCCCAAACCGAATTCTACAGAGATGCCTCATGGTTTGGGATTCAGATCCTAGAGCCCTTCTACCTGAGTCCTCTTGGGCAAACCATTTTCATTCTCAAGGATTCAGGTAAGAGCTTAAGGGCTCTATTTTTCCCTTGTAACACGGGGATAATAATACTGGCCTTCTTTACAGAGCTGTTTTTGGGTGCAAAAGCATGTAGCTGAAGTGCAGCATTTGTGTGTGTGTGTGTGTGTGTGTGTGTGTTCAGATGTTCTCCACGTGATGCCCAGGTGGGGTGCACACTCATATTTTCACACGTAGAGTGTCATTGCTGTAGCCAAATTGGCTCACTGGACTTTCTGATACACGAGATTCACGTCCCAGAGAAGGTGCCACGTGGCCGTAAGGGGGGAGGGTGGTTGATAGGTCCCCGTGGAAGGAGACAGGCCCGTCTGAGGCCTTTCGATGGAGAAGGAATGGCTCTGCGGTCCACTTGCTTTGGGGAGCCGGTGTGCAGTATTCCTGCTGCCTCCTCTTGCCACGTGACGAGCTTGGTGGAAATACGCCATTTCCTGAAGTGAACTCTGGCCTGAGTCTCAGGAATGTCCCCACCCCTGCCTTTCTCTGTCTATGTTGTTACTGCTGGGGAAGCTGCGCCTGAGATATGACACCGTGCTCTACTTTGGTAACACCAAAAGAACCCAGAAAGAAGTTCCAAAGACTCAGAAACAAAATGGTTGGGAGACAAGAACTCCAGCATCGCCTAGTGTGGGCTCAAGAAGGCTTTTGTGCACGTGGTATGTTTTCAGGGACATCAGGCCCTATAATTAGGCGCTGTCTCCCCTCTTCTAGCAGATACCGATTTCTTTTTCGAAAAAAAAAAAAAAACACGCTAAAAGAGACCTCTCCTACGTAGAAAACTCTTCTCTAGCTTATTACCTTAATGTAAAGACTTGAACTCCAGTTCTGAATAGGAGCATAGGTGATAGAGAACATCTTTCCCCACCAGCACTTTGAAACCTCTTATCAACTTACCCTGGCCTCTCAACTCTGTGGGGTCACCAAAATTCTCCGAAACCTGACTGGTGACTGTTTTGGTTTGAGTTCGACCATTCTGAACCTTTGGCCTCTGACAGTGGTTCCGTCAGTCAGGTGTTTTGAGTCTTTCTCCTTATGCCCGGTCCCATTTCAGTTATGAATTTTCTTAGGATCACTTAGCTCACTTCTCTTTAAAAGCTCTTTTGTAATAATAGGTCATTTATATGTAAACTTACGACTTGTTCTTGTTTGCTATAAAAGAATGCTCATTGGTATGTATCAGCTGAAATATGGTTTTTGTCATTCTCCTAAGAGGTAAAGAGTCCCCAATATGGTCTCTGAGTCCTAAAAGACTTTAATACTTCTTTGCTTATCTTTGATCAACTTGGTTATAGAACTCTAATTATATAAAAAAAATGTAACTATCATAATGTCAACCACATTTAACCTTCTTGATATCCCATGATTCTTTGCACTAAGGGCACAAGGCCAGGTCTTTGCTGACTGCTTGATAACTGAATGAGTGATTATTCTCCTTGTTAATGGACAATGATATAGAAAACTCTTCCATATGTACAGAATATTAATGAGAAGCTGCACAAGCTGAGATAAGACTATAAGATGCTGCAAGCAATCACTTATAAGAACATTATAAAAAATATTACTCGTCAAGGATGTAGCCAGACTGGGGTCTCTGTGTGACGAATGAGGAGGAAAAGGGCAAGGCACACTCTTCCCCACACGAATGAGTAATCCGCAACCAACAGTGTTTCTTCCATGCTTTCGAATATTGAGTTTTCCATTCAAATTAAAGAAGTACTTTGTGAGATAGCATTGCAGATTTTGAAATGGGGAGGGGTCCCATCTGGCTTCCTTCGTGGCCTCTTTAATGCTTTCTCGGCTGGCTACGGTGTGTCAAGCATTTGTCCTTCCTGCAAAATGTCACTAAGATGACGGCTAAAGGAGTTTCGACCAACCCCAAGAAACTGGNGATTTTTATTTTTGGGTATTGTTTTTAATTGGAAAATTTAGGAAAGCCATTTTTCTAGTCTGGTTTTTTTTGTGTATGATGTAAGGAAAAAAAGAGGGACTGTTCATTGCATGTCACTTAATTCTCCACTTCAGTTTACGTGGGCTCTGTAAACAGGATCTCCGGGTTCCACAAGAGGCTGAGAGACCGTCTACGCCTGTTTGGGTCATGCAGAGACCACTTTTAAAGGGAGAAAAATTCTTACTGACCCCGTGTTGCTTCAGTTCTTTTTAGAATGCTATTAAAATAAGAATGTAGTAGTATTAATTAACTGTGTAATTTAGTATGTAAAATATTTATATATAAATATATTTTTAGTAAGGCACCGAAAACTAGGTGCAAACTTAGAACACGTGGAAAATTCCCTTCCTCCACTTCTTTCTTCTAGTCAATGAAGGACACCTGCATCATATATAGGGGCCTCTGTTTGGCAGGAATATATTCCACCTCTTTGAAATTTTTGTCTGGCTTTCAAAA
>NW_027531921.1:275059-286029 GCF_008692635.1 Crocuta crocuta
GTGGCAGTACTTCATTGTAAGAATATACCTTTGGACACTTTAAAATAAATGAACAGTTTATTTATTGAAATATTCGCATGGCAACAAGCTATTTTCCCTCATATACCTGCAGAGCCTCTTTGGAGAAACAGCAGTCTAGGCCAATCTTTTCTTCCACAAATGGGGAAACTGTTCATCAAACTCATAAATAAGCCAGAAGTAGACCTGGAACCAGAATCTAGAACTGACCCCGTTTCTTGACCTTTAGTACAGTAAATTTTGTGCAAGGCAATACTGCTTTTATTTGTATACTTTTAGATGATCCCATCTGAGAGGAAAGCCAGAATAGCACCACTTTGTGTTATCTCCCATGATGCCACGAGTTTTCTATCATGTAGGGACTCGTGAAGTTTTGTCTATTTACTGTTGTTAGCTTCTCTGTTGTTGTTGTTGTGTTGTTTTATCATTGGCTGCTTTTTACTTGAAGTCTTTTTTTTGGTCACAACAGAATGATGGCTTACTTTTATGTCGGTGCCATTAGTATTCAAAGAATGAGAGGCAGTTGATAATAGGAAAAGTTTCTGCAAAGAAAAAACAGGTGAGGAACAAAGATCGAGGCTCCTGGCCAACACATTGGGCACTTGGCCAAGGCAATGAGCTTAGATGGTTAGGCCAGTGACAAGTTCTAAGATGTGTGGATGGCTGTTCTTATTGAGGTCCTAAATCCTACCTTTGGGGACAAAGCATAAAGGTCGTTGGCTGAGGAGCTGACCACATGTCTTCCCTTGACCTCAGTTTCCCTACGTGTACGGTATGGCTGTAGATGCAGTGATATTTTACAGCTTTCGGCTCTGCTATGATAAGCTGATACAAATGAGCAGATCATTGCTGCCTTGTCTGTTTCATTTTACTTCCCCCTGTAATTGGGTTGTGACTTTTGATTGAAATATGACATATCCAGGCAAGATATCGTTTGCTCTGAGACAGTTTTGATGTCCTTAAAATCAGAGAGCCATAATTGTTTTATGCTTCATTATTAAGTAGATTGGTCACAACTTCAAATGTATTCAATCCTACTTACTATCCCTTCCATTTCAGTTTGGCATTTAAATTTAATTTAATTGTAAGTTTTGAGCAAAGTACCATGTCGTATATGGATTGAGGCAGAAATTACAGGAAGAGTTTGTTGTCGTCGCCGCCAAATGAAACACGCAGTGATGTTGATGTGACCCCTTGAAGGATGGATGGGATTTGGAAGGCCAGTAGATAAAACTGGAGGGCATTTGAAGTTGGGGAGGAGGCCGGCCGGGTGCGCCTGGCACATTCACGAAACACTACAGGGCAAGGGCGTGCCAGGGAGTAGGGAGAGAGGCAGTAGGAATTGGGAAGAGGAATTGGGATCCAGACTGCCGAGGGCCTTGAATGGCAGGCAAGGGAGTTCGAGCTTGATAAGCAGACAAAAGGATTCATCAGGGCTCTGCCCTGTACTGATGTTCTCAGAGAAGCTGAGCTCTAAATAATGGGTCCTGGTCTAGTGACTGTCCCCTCAGTTGGTTTTGTTTCGTCTTTGAGGATGATGTGTTCTTTCCCTTCTCAGAAACTCCCTGCGCACATTGACCGTAAGCACTGCTTTGGGTGACTTGAAAAACCTCACGTGGGCTTTCGTTTCCTCATCTGTACAATGAGGGCCTGAAGGTAGATCCGCTGGTCATGATTCACTGTCCGCCTCTCTCGGTCTCTGTCTTTCCTAAGACATTCCAGTGATGGCACAATCTCATCAGAGAAGTGCCTCACTATGGCGGCCATCACCTCCCTGCGTGCAGGTGCAAAGATCCGCGTCGCTTGGGAGAACAAACCCTGAAGGTAATTCTCCTACCAACTGTACAGTCATTAGACTCCATAAATTGTAAACGTTTCCGCCAGCTCTGGCGTTCTGACGTGCCGTTCCAGTTCGGTAACTTGGGAGAGTATTCAGAAAAAAGGAATCGTGTTTTTAGCAGTTACGATCTTTTTGACCGCAATTAACCGAATACCCATCTAAAAGTGGCTGAAACAATGAGAACATTTTATAATCTCACGTCCAGAGGTAGCTTGGTTCTCGAATGACTTAATTGAGTGGCTCATCAGGGCTATGGGTTGTTCCCCAATCTTTCTCCTCTTTCAGTCTTTCTACAGTCTTTCACTCTATGTGACCCTCAGCATCCTCGGCCTGATGGTGTCTCCACTCTTGGTTGCAAAACGGCTGCAGCAGCTCCAGATATCATATGCAGAAGAAAATCTATGTCTGATGAAGGAAAAGAGGGGGCCTTTCTTCTTATTTTTTTCTTTTATTGTGCAGGGAACCCTTCCCTGGCCAACTGCCCTCAGGTTCCACTGGCCAGATAAGCGATAGTCACATACTCATTCTTCGCTGCAAGACAGGATTAGAATGTGGGTATATAGTGAGAGGTAATTCTGCCTGAATAGGAGAGAGGGGGAGGGAAATGAGTGTTGGGAAAGCAACTAATAGTGACTGCCACATATGTCCTTTTCCCAACACTTATTACCTCCCCCTTCCTTTATGTCGTCTATGGCTAATTAAAGCTAAGTATTTAGCATAAATCAGGGCTTTTGTGAATTATCTGAATAATTAGAGTCATTGTAAGCCCAGGGCCCTTATTTTATTTCATCTAAAAGTTTAATGATAAATGGGCTTCCATTGCCCAAAATGAGCTTCTCTGGTGCCGAAACCGGATGTAATTTTTTTATTGAATTGCGCTTTTGGAAAATAACTTAAAATGCACAGGGATTGTGATAAAGAACAGCTTAAGTTCTCAAAAAAAATGTTTTTTGCCTTACAAATCTCCATCAGCTACTAAAAATAAGGCCAGATTAAAGGGGTATGTGAATATTTAATGCAAAATTAGGACTATTTTGCTAAAAATCAGGAAAGAGTTTAGAGCTATGACTGTGAATAAATTGTGAAATATCAGCTCACTTCTGTCTGCTACAACACTGACCTAAAGAAGCTTTTCTGTTTCCCCAGCAACCTCACAAGGCATTAGCTTGCTTCCCTCTGAGTAAATTAAATGTGATTTTCAAGTACTACACTTCATTATTTCAGAAATCACAATACCTTGCAGAAATAAGAACATTTCATAAATCATATTGGAGTTTATTTTTAAGCCAGAGCAGAGAAAGTATTTACTTGGGAATTTTTTATTTCTTTTAAGTCTCTAAATTTCCAAGGTCTTATAAATTATCTCCATGATGAAGTGGTAAATGGGACTTAGTATGTTCAATTCACTTAAAATACATTAGTGATTGCCCAATCGTATATTTTTTTCAAAAGAGGTTTATTTACCAGGACATGTGAAAGACAAAAGCCACCTCTCAAATGAACTACCTAACTTTATGATCAAAAGCTCCAGAGGATAAAAATCATATGAATGCCAAGAACCCTTTTCTAAAGTCAAGTTCTCTTCTTCCTGCATCCTATCACTTATGAGCAGTGTTTCCCCAAACTTAGTGCATATCTTATGCACGCACACCCTCGTACATGCTTTCCGTGCAGTGTGCCCCAAAGTGGTAGATTTTAAATTTTGGGTGAATGATTATTTGCAACATCGGAGCTATCTCTATCCAGTCATTTAAAAAAAAAAAAATCTTACAACCAAAATGTATAGAACAGCTTATTTTTTCAACTACTTAATAATCAGTTTTTAAAGGGCTTTTGAATTGAACCTCTCTGCGATACTTAGCCCAGTCCATCTTAAATGGGATTAATCCAGGTACGTAACTGGCTCCTTACTAGATTGTGAGTAAATTGAGAACAGAGGAGAGTGTTCGGTTTGTGCATCATCTGTGAAAGCCAGGAAGTGCCTTAAAATGTGGCCAGAGCTAGGGTATGACTCTCTCCAGAACAGCGGTCTCCAGAGTAGGAAGCAGAAAGGAAATATTAAATCTTGTATTTATTTTGATCTTAAGAACAAATAAATAGATGTTTAGTAATAGTGAATATATGATTTGCTAGTAATCCAAGCATATGGTTTAATGCATATGCTGAAATATGCCCATATTAGGAGCACCTGCTCCGATTTTATCACTGGTAAGGGTGGAGATTACAGCAGTTTGGAGACTGCTGCTTTACTTGTAGAATGTTCGAGTAGACTAGTTCCTGATGTGGGAGGCACACTGCTCTCCGAACCTTCCTGAACTCTTGATAGATGTCCTGCATTCTTCCACATTGCCTCTTTCTTTAATACAGTCAGGAGTATAGACTTGGGAGTCTGGATTTGAATTCCAGGGCTGCTCCTTAGAGTTATGTGGCCTTGCACAAAACAGTTCACTTCTCAGTATTCTCATCTTTAAAATGAGGATAGTGGTGGGCCTGGGTGGCTCAGTCGGTTAAGCGTCCGACTTCAGCTCAGGTCATGATCTCATGGTTCATGGGTTCGAGCCCCGCGTCGGGCTCTGGGCTGACAGCCAGCTTAGAGCCTGGAGCCTGCTTCAGATTCTGTGTCTCCCTCTCTCTCTGACCCTCCCCTGCTCATGCTGTCTCTATCTCTCTCTCAAAAATAAATAAAACATTTTTAAAAAAAATAAAATGAGGATAGTGGTGATTGGGTGGCTCAGTCAGTTAAGTGTCTGACTCTGAAGAGGTTTCAGTTCAGGACATGATCTTACGGTTCGTGGGATCAAGCACTGCCTTGGGCTCCACACTAACAGCACAGAGCCTGCTTGGGATTCTTTCTCTCCCTGTCTCTCTGCCTTTCTCTGTCTCTGTCTCTGTCTCTCTCTCAAAATAAATAAATAAAGTTAAAAAAATGGGNACCTCCCCCACTCACACTCTGTCTCTCTTATTCTCTCAAACATAAACAAACATTAAAATAAATTTTTAAAAATGCCTACTTTGCAGGGTAGTTATGAGAATTCATAGAGCTATAAAGTAATTAATATGTGGTTAAAACTCAGGAACCGTTAGCTGCTTTCACCATATGTTAAAATTTTAAACTTGTAAGCTGATATCAGTCATCAGTACTTTTACATAAATGAGTTTGGGATTATTTTTTTGAATTGTGATAAAAACACACATAACATAAAACTTACTATTTTAACCATTGAAAAATTTTTAATGTTTATTTATTTTTGAGAGGGAGACAGAGTGTGAACGGGGGAGGGTCAGAGAGAGAGGGAAACACAGAATCCGAAGCAGGCTCCAGACTTCGAGCTGTCAGCACAGAGCCCGACGCGGGGCTCGAACTCACGAGCCATAAGATCATGACCTGAGCCAAAGTCAGACGTTCAACCAACTAAGCCACTCAGGTGCCCCTATTTTAACCATTTTAAAGAGGAAAACTCAGTGGCATTGCTGTGTTTTGAATGTGTCTCCCAAAATTCAAATGTTGAAATCCCAACCCCCAAAGACGAGGATATCAAGTAGTGGGGCCTTTGGGAGATGTTTTCAGTCATGAGGGTGGAAGCTTCCTGAATGGGATTAGCGCTCTCATAAAGGAGGCTCCAGAAAGCTCCCTAGTCCCTTCTGCCGTGAGAAGGCATTGGCTGTGAACCAGGAAGATGACCCTCCTGAGGACATGACCATGCTGGTGCCTTGATCTCAGACTTCCAGAGCTGTGAGAACTGAATTTCTGTTTACAAGTTACCCAGTCAGTGGCATTTTGTCATAGCAGCCTGTCTGGACTGGGACTCGCATTTAGTATACTCACAGTGTTGTGCGTCCATCACCACTATCTAATTCCAGAACTATTTCATCGCCACAAGTGGAAACCCAGTACTGACTAAGGTAGTCACTTCCTAATCCCTCCTTCCCCCCCTTCCCTGGCAACCACAAATCTATTTTCTGTCTCTCTGATTTACCTATGCTGGGTATTTCATATAAGTGGGATCATATAATATTGTGGTCTTTCATGACTGGCTTCTTTCACTTAGTGTGTTATCAAGGCTAATTCATGTTGTAGCAGGTATCAGTACTTCGGTCCTTTTATTATATTTATTTTTTAAACATTTTTTAATGTTTGTTTATTTTTGAGAGAGAGACAGAGAGAGAGAGAGAGAGTGAGGTAGAGAGAGACAGACAGACAGAATCTGAAGCAGGCTCCAGGCTCTGAGCTGTCAGCACAGAGCCCGACGCGGAGCTCACGGAGCTCAAACTCGCAAACTGTGAGATCGTGACCTGAGCCGCAGTGGGACACTTCACTGTCTGAGCCACCCAGGCACCCCGGTACTTCATTGGATGTTTATCCAATCATCGGCTGATGGACATTTGGATTGTTTCCACCGTTTGTCTATTGTGAGTAGTACTGCTGTGGACATGTGCAGACACATTTTTGTGTGAACATATGTTTTCAACATGTATATACTTAGAAATAGGATTGCTGGACCATAATGGCTGGAGCTTCAACATTCAGTCCGAGGTGCCCACGCGGGAGGACATGAGGATCCTCATGTAAGGGGGACAGCCTGGGTAGGGGTGGGAAGTGAAGAGGGGGGTGGTCTGGGGACCAGGGGCTGGTGCTCCTCTCACTGGCACATTGTGACTCAGTGCTCCCAGGAATTTGAGAATTCTATATTTGAAACTGGCCTTCTGCGATGCTGTGGACGTTGTCATTTCATCTTACCAGGAATCTCCTTCAAGGAGTCTAAGTGTTTCTCTTGTCTGATCCTATATCACAAACTCCTTGTAATCCAAGGGAGGGGGGTATTGATTTTCACACTCTTCTAGAAGAAGGAGCGTTGTCACATCGTTGGGGTGGGCACTGGGGGAGGACAGTCAGCACCCCCAGAAAGAGGCTCCTGTGTCTGCTCTCCTAGTTCATGACTTAGCCATGTGGGAACATGATGCATTACCCCTGCCCAAGCACAATGGCCTTGAACCAGGAATGCCCTTGAATTCCAGCGCCAAGACTAGTTTTCAGAGACTGGTAGATAAGTTGGACCATTCTACAGTGTTTTCCAAAACCCAATGTATTTTCTCTTAACTGAGTAAAACTGAAAGTCCCATTCTAGCTATTATCCAATTAAAACTCTTTCCTGATAACGTGAAGCTGATATCTGGCCGAAGGTAAGGACAGAAGAGAGCTTAGTTTGTTCTGCAGTGTTCCAAAGTCTCCTTTTGGCTTTCTGCACTCCCACTTAGGGCTACTGAAGTCACAGAGAACTTTTTGTTATTTGGAAATAATTTCCCATTACCTAGTAAGCTACTTAAACCATGGAGCTGTGAGTTTGTAAATGTAAGGTGGGATACCCTTTGCCTGTTCAAGGCTCTTCCTGAGTACCTGCTGTTGTCTTGTGACCTTGAGGGGTAATAAGGTTTCTTGAGCAATGATGAGATGACTTCCTCCCAAACCAGCTGAGTCTGCGTGAGTCCTTCATGAGGCCTGAACCTAACAAAGCTGACCTTGAATGATTCCTTTATTCCTGATACTTTCATAAAGAAAGGTTGTGTCAATCAGTTATTAATGCCCAATACACATATCTTATAAGCAAAACAAGGTCAAATACAAAATAAATCGCCTCTTGTATTTACCATATATGTGTTTGGCCCCAGACCTCAGCTGGGCTGTGGAGATCTAGAAGATGAAGGCATGGCTCTCTGCCATAGACTCGTAGACTGTCTAAACTAGGAGCACCCTTCAAGACTGTGTCATTTAACCATTTTGATGCCTGTCTTTGAATTTGTAAATGTAGAAGTTGACAAGACACAAGGCACAGTGTCTCATCGTTGCTGAACTTGATGGAGCACCCCAAATGTTTAAAACGTCAAAGGAGGGAGAGACTCCTCCATAAGTATGAACTTGGCTTAGTGTCTGAGAGAGCATATGCCATCAGGGCAGTAAATAGTTTGACTCAAACAGTGACGTGGGGGTGCGATAGTCGTGGATGAAATAGTGGTTGTAAGGCCATTATCATCCACAGGCTGTGGGGCTATTTTGAAGCTTTTTATCTCTTTAGGTGTGTGGATAAAATATAGTATTTGTGTGTGCCCTGTTCTCAGCAGCCCAGGGAAACACTAGAATAGAACCTTGCTTCTGCCTGCTGATGAGCTGTTATTGAAGCCTCATGGACTGTCAGGAGTGAATTCAGAGACCAGAGAGCCGTTTTCTGGCTGGGAGAATTAGGAAAGGCTTCAAAGACAGGCTGGGATCTGAGCTACATCTTGAAAGCCATGACACCAAGAGGCCGGGGAGTTAATTTACTCCTTGACACTTTGCCATACCTGTGTTGGGGGACTGTCCTGGAGATGGGGAGCTGACTTGGCATGGTAGTGACCTGGGGATATTCACCGTTTAGTTGGGGAAGATACGTTGATGGCTAACTGTTAGAGGTGGGAAGCTATCACTTGTCACTGGAAAACAATTAGGAAGACCTGGCGCGTAGGGGTCAAGACGGCATGCCGTGAGAACTGAGAAGGGCCATGGGCAGAGGCCCGATCACAGAGGGCCCTGTCCAACATACTAACGAGCTCACGCTCCATCACACGTGCGTCAAGAGCGCAAGAAGCGATTGCCCAAGAATTGATCATAGTTTCAGCATTAAAGGTGCCGTCGGTTGTTTACAACTTGCCACACGGATCCAGAAAGATCTCTGTTGGAAAAGATAAAGTGCTCTAGGTTGAACGCAGTACACAGTTACTTCTCACTTTCGGACATATTCAAATATGAAAACAATGACCTTCGGAACTAAGGAAATATGTGATTTGATGTTAGGGCGAGTTAATTGAAGTTTAGGGTGACCTGTAATGATGGAGATGTTGCTTGTTTGGCGGATCAGAATACATCCCATGTGTTTTTTTCTGGTTCATTTTAAAAGCACTCTCTAGGGACACCTGAGTGGCTTAGTCAGTCAAGCATCCGACTTTGGCTCAGGTCACGATCTCATGGCTCGTGAGTTCAAGCCCCCCGTCGGGCTCTGTGCTGACAGCTCCGAGTCTGGAGCCTGCTTCGGATTCTGTGTTTCCCTCTCTCTCTCTGCTCCCTCCCCCTCTCATACTCTCTCTCTCTCTCTCTCAAAAATGAATAAGCATTTTTTTAAAAGTTAAAAGAATAAAATGACCCTCTAGACAAACTAAGTGCACTGGGAGAAAAGTGCCGAGGCTAGGGAAGGACTCCAGCATCTCCTGCATGAAAAGGAGGCGGGAGTCAGCTGCGCTCCATGTACTTCACGGTTCACCTACCCCTGGCAGTCCCTTGCCACTCTCAGGACCCGAGTTTTATCTGTCCTCAACACTCGACTCTCAAGTTCCCTTAGGTAGAGCGTGCCGTCTTCTGTTCTATCCCCGCACACCGCTCGTGCTTAAGTTTGGCATTTAGTATGCAGTGAATGAGTGAATGAGTGAATGAGTGAGTAAGAGCCTGAGGCTTGGAGGTGGGGATGAGGAGAGAAAACTTCTGTTGCATCTTGGGAAGGCTGGCAGGTGAAAGTGGCCACGTGCTATGTGCATCGGAAGGTCTCCTATGGTGGCCTCCATAAAACGGGGCCGAGTAGATAGGGAACGAAAGTATAGGGAGACAGACTGGACTTCAGACAAAATGATATTCGTATGCTGTATGTATTCATATGAAAACCGTGGTCAGTCTTCCAGAAAAAAATACGCACGCGCGCACACACACACACACGCAAAGCTTGCAGATAATATCGAGGCATTGAACAAACCTGCCACGTGGACCCTACGTTAAGAATCCAATTCCCATCACTTTGCAGTTAACAAAACACCTTCATGTATGTTATCTTATGACACTATGGGATGAATAAAGCTGGACAGTGAAACCCATTGTGCAGGTGAAGAAAATGAGGCTCAGAGAGGTAAAGCCATTTGCCTGAGGTCACACAGCCAATAAATCCTGGAACAGGAGCACTCAAACAGGCCAGTCACATCTTGGCAGGCAGAGGTGATGCGTGCGTTGGCGGAGTGCGTGTGAAACGCTTGATAAATGTATCAAATACTTTGTAAGTCAGAAGTGCCATGTGCCTGTTTGTTCTCAGACGGGCTGTGGAGCAGAGCAGGAAAGAGGCTGGCCTCGGGGGAAACAGACCAGCCAGCTTTGAATCCCAGTTCAGCCACTTTGTGGATGTGTGATCTTAGCCCATTTAGCTTTAAGCTTTAGTTCCTTTGTCTGTAAAATGGGGATAATAAAATACCCACCCATGTTAGTAAGAGGCTAAGATGATATAATATGTATATGTGCTTAGTCCAGTACCTGGCACTTGGTAAGCACCCAATATCAGTAGCTCACCTCAAAAAATGATACATCTAGTAGTGATGTAGTTATTGTTATTATTTAAAATAATTTTTGTCATTTAATTTTATTTCATTTAATCATGCCACATGGGGTTGAATAGGAGACTGGACTATTCAAGCTTTGTGTTTTCTTTTAAGAGCCAGTATAGGGATAGGAAAAATTAGTGGAGGGGCGCCTGGGTGGCTCAGTCAGGTAAGCTTCTGACTTTGGCTCAGGTCATGATCTCACGGTTCATGAGTTCAAGGCCTGCATGGGGCTCTGTGCTGACAGCCCAGAGCCTGGAGCCTGCTTCGGATTCTGTGCCTCCCTTGCTCTCTGCCCCTCCCCTGCTCACAGTCTGTCGCTCTCTGTCTCTCAAAAATAAAAACGTTAAAAAAATAAAGAAAAATTAGTGGAAACGAGGACTATACTTTTTATGGTTTCAGTTAGCTGAGAACCTTATATTTAATATTTACATTTTGAAAATAAAATAACATGCCCATATTTTCCCCGATTTAAAGCAGCCTCAAGAAAGAGCACACAGAATGCATTTTCCCCTTAAAAAGTAGGCATTCCATTCAACTGGCTAAACGTCGAAAATATCCATAGAAGGTCTAGAGGCATTTGTCGAACAAGTCGAGAGTTGTCATTTTGGAAATGCCGAGCATCAGTAAAATAGAAGAACCATTAAGCCTGCTTTGTCACTGACACCTGTAAATTTCCTTTTCTGGCAAATAGTTGTTAGATTTGGAAAGACAGTTGGTAAATATACCC
>NW_027531921.1:286114-296238 GCF_008692635.1 Crocuta crocuta
TCGGGCTCTGTGCTGACTGCCAGCTCAGAGCCTGGAGCCTGTTTCAGAGTCTGTATCTCCCTCTCTCCCTGACCCTCCCTGTTCACGCTCTCTCTCTCTCTTAAAAAAAAAAAAAAAGAAAAATTTTTAATGTTTATTTTTGAGAGAGAGACAGAAAGAGACAGAGATAGAGACCGCATGAGGGGTGTAGGGACAGAGAGATAGAGACACAGAATCCCAAGCAGGCTCCAGGCTCTGAGCTGCCAGATGTGGGGCTTGAACCCACAAACCATGAGACCCGGGGCTTGAACCCACAAACTGTGTGATCATGACCTGAGCGGAAGTGGGACACTTAACTGACTGAGCCCCCCAGGCCACTCCAACGGCTGATAACATTTAAAGTGGATGTGGGCGCAAGGACATTTTGACAAGAGTGAGTTTAGGAAGGTTTATCTTCTCACTTTTTCCAGCAATAGATTTTTCTAAGCTTTTTTCTCTCTGCCTAATAACAGCAGTTGGAATCAACATTTGGTTATGTGCAGTATTTTTAATCACAACCTCCTCTCTGTGTCTTTGTATCATTACTGACTTGTATTAGGCAAACTACTGGCAAAATTCATCTGGCTTACATTCCAACTATCTTTAATTTTATTGGATTGGAGAGCAATTCTTTCAGGTTTTGAATAATCTCAACTACCAGTGACACTGTATTTTTTCCTTCCAGACTGCAAGCTTCTTGAATTTTCAAACTCCCCGTAGCTCTTGCAAGGAGACAATCAAGGGCAGAGAATGAATCCATACTTTACAAAGGCAAAAGAATGGGTTGGAGACTTAGAACTCCAAGTGCTGGTTATTAAAATGATGGCATAATTTTCATCTTTCTACGTAGAGTGAGGTGGAGAGTAGTGACACTTATCCAAGAGTGTAGAAGTCCCGTATTTACCTTGATTGTTTTGTTGAAAGGCTGGCTGACTTCCTTTCTTGAGCATCATGATCTGGGCTCCCTCGATCAAGGCCAAGTTGACTTCTTCTGAACTCTCAAGTGAAGTATGAAGCATGGAAGAATCCATGCTACACACAGGCTACACACAGGCAGTCAGTAGCTATGGGAACAGAGCTGTCAGCCCACGTTGTCTGGAGAAGTATTTCCTCGTGTTATTATATTNTTTTTTTAATTTTTAAAAACATGTTTGTTTATTTTTGAGAGAGAGAGAGAGAGAGAGAGAGAGAGAGGGAGGGAGGGAGGGAGGACAGCAGTGAGCCCAAGGCTGGGCTCAAACTCACAAACTGTGAGGTCATGACCTGAGCTGAAGTCAGATGCTTCGCCGACTGAGCCACCCAGGCGTCCCTCCTCATGTTATTTTAATATGAAATGTCATGAGTGACGGTCTAGAATAGAAAAGGGACTGCCACTGAGGAGATTCTAGTACTGCAAACAGAGGTATCCTTGCAATCATTTCTTTTTAAAGGGGATTGTACTGTCTCTCTATGAAGATGACGGTGTTCCGGAAAGCTATGAAGATGACGGTGTTCCGGAAAGCTATGAAGAGAGTATTAAACACAAGGTCCCCTATCATTGTACAGAATAACAGGTGGGGAGATGAGTGTTCGGTGATGAATGGGCTCTGTGCTCGTCGAGTAGAATTGCATCTTGTTACCTGGACTTATTTAATTTTTCTGTCTCTGTTGCAATTATTACCCGGTTACCCAGTAGAATCATTGTCTTATTTTCTCTTTCTCACCCCACCCAAATTTAGTCCAAATATTTTGGACAAAATTTGCTTTGTCCCTAATTCAGACACCCAAACTGTAGAGTGATGTGGGTGAGGGGGTTCGTCCAGAGGTTCCACATCCCATTAGATTCCAGATGCAGACTTCAGTCACGATTTCCTTTCTCTTCAGTTTGAGGGGGCGATGGAGGGTGGGTTGCCTGATCTGTAGCAGAGAATCTTGTGGTCTGTTGTGCCATCCAAGTTGTGAAATCAGTTTAATTCACTTCAGCTGTAAGTGTTAGCGTGCACCTAGAATGTGCCTTTTCATGGCACTGGCTGTGTCTCCAAAGCTCTAGCCCTGAAAGGTGAGGTGCCAGTCAGATAGCTACCTGCCTACCTACAGCCTGCTTCCCATGCTCAGCCCTGTGACCAGTAGTGCCCTGTACTGTCCAGGGTGCAAAAGACACTTGGCACTAGCTGAGAGAGTGCTTGCCACTCTGCAAGGAGGGGGCCAGAGTTGGAGGGGTGGGGGCGGGTGGTCATGCTTGGGTCAAGATGATGCAAGCATTCTGTTTCAAGACTCAGCCAAGGATCTTGATAAGAGGGAGGAAGGTGTGGGGAAAACGTAGCAGAGGATTTCAGAAAGGCAGCCTGCATTCACCTAGTTGCGCCCGGGGCCATTGGCGTGGAGCGTGGCCACAGCCCTCACGTACTTAAGGTTAGGGGAAAGCCACATGGGGAGGAGGAAAGGGCTGGTTATTTGGGGTCCCTGGGCCAGTATCTGAATCCTTTCTGAGTGACTTGAAGCAAGTCACTGCCTCTATCTGAACCCTGCTAAGCCCATAGGGCTGTGGTGAGCATCTAATCCCACAGTAAACCTCAACGCAGTTTTTAAAGATTTCATTTTTAAGTGATCTCTACACCCATCGTGGGGCTCGAGATCAAGAGTCGCATGCTCTACCCACCGACTGTGCCAGCCAGGCACACTGCCAAGGCCCTTTCTAAAACCGCAAAACACAAAACCAGTATTAATTTTTGTGTGCAAGAGCTAAGGACTAGAAATGTCGATTTGAACCATCAGTATAAATGTAAGAAAGAAAAACCAGAGCTTTTTCTGTCAATTTGGGTGCTTCAATGACCAGATTTTATAAAGCCAGGTTTCTCCTGTCAGTTTTGCTTCTCATATTGTTGACTTTCCTTGAGAGTCTTTCCCCTTGACAGTGAATTTGGACTCTTCCTTTCCAAAGCCATAATCCTGGCTTGTAGACTCTACATTTATCTGTTCAAAAAGAGACTTCTGCTGTTCAGCCTCGCCACTCTGTCCTTTTGCTGTATGAGACATCTCCTCTTGAGCCTCCAGACTTAAGCTAAAGAACCAGCTAGCCCAGCTGGCCTCTTCTGCCCTGATACCTCAAAGGACTTGCCCAGCACGATGGGGTACTGGGGAAAATTAGGCCCCAAAGAGGGGCTGGAACTCAAGGGAACTCTCCATCGTCCTTGAGTAACAGTGACAGAGATTCTCACCCTGCTGAAAATGAGGATGGAGAATGAAAACTGCAGATTCTGGTTCTTCCTTATTTGGGACTTAAATCTCACCAATTTCAGGGCTTATTTTCAGGGGGTCAGATAAAGGATTGGGGGGTATGGGTAGGAGGTATTGAAAAGTATGAACTACGACTAGATCAAATTGCCTACAGTGCGTAACTCGAGATAGTCATTTCACTTCAGACGGTGGCTTTCGTCACATAGCAGACAATGATCTTTAATGTCAGCTTTCTGAAAACATCGTAAATCCATAATGTAGGCTATGTATTTAAAATTGCTCAGCAGGGAGAACCTTCTGTACAACACAGCACAACACAACGCAACCTGAGACACTCGAGTGAACGGCAAGAAAGGCTACAGTTATAAGCATAGATGCTTAGAATTAAGTTAGAGCAATAGCTGTTCCATTCCCTGTCATTTTTCCATACTATGAAGGTTCGGAGCAGTATTATTTGGCAAGCAGGTGTTAGACATGCAATTACCATAAAGACTCTATAAGGAGGATGACCACATGATACAAATTTATCTTTATTCTAATATAGTTTACAGAGTTTTTTTTTTTTCCCTGACAAATTACACTATGCTTTATGGAAATGTAACATTTTGTATGAATGGGGAGAATGAGCCTGGCTGCATGCTAATGAGGGAGACAAAGTAGCCTCACTCTTATTTGCAACTGGCCCAGACCTTTCCATTAGCAAATTAAAATCTGTTCAAATTTATTTACTAATATATTAGGAGAAGCTTCAGGCTGACCCCTTGACCTATATTATATAGCAAACAACTGTAGCAGTGAAAATAATTAATAGCATGTAATGCACCTCCTGTTTATTTCTTCTTCATGCCCAGGGGTCAGCTGTATAGTGGGTTTGCCATCTGCATTCGGTTACAAGGGTATATTTACTTAAAAATTATCAATTATAGTTTTAAATGGCTTCCCTTAATTGCAGCCTTCACATTCAAGTGTGATACATATCATATGTATGCTTTGTGTTGATTTGTATATTATATCACCTGCTCCTGACCGATTCTGAGCGGAGCCTATTCATTTGAAAATAATGTCTCCCGAAGCCTGTTATGTTGTTTGTGTTTACTGCATAATGGCGAGAGCCATGGCTTTGTTCATCCTCATTATACCAATACTGAAACAATTAGTAGCGTTCACTTTATAGATCTGGGAGAAACCTTCTCTCGAGTATCTTGTGGATCCTTATAAGAGAGGTTTGGTTGCTCGTGGACCCAAAATTTGCAGTATGAATGTCAGAGCCTGCAAGTCTTCCCAGGAGCAGAGGAGTGGACTGGGCTTTGCTGACCTCTGCTGTCTGTTGTAAGAGGCAACGGTGGGTTGTCTTGCTGCGGAGTTGTTTCGAGACAACTGTTGGGCATCTCGTTCTACGGAGAAGCTGCAGGTCACAATTGGGAGCAGAGGGAATGAAAAAGCGCTGTTGGGAGAGCAAGCGCGTGCTCCAGAAGGACATGGTCTTCGCCTGTCGCACTCGGGAGCCAAGCCCATGCACCTTTAACAAGCAGCACTCAAAATTTGCAGCCAGGCATTTTCACACATGGGATGTTATCTTTCTGTTGCATGTTTTCCAAGATCTTTGTCAGAAGATTTCCTGATAGCTCATTGGTTCAAAATAATGCCTATCCTGGGAGGGTTTTATGGTGAGAGGGTCTTCCTGGTAAAAGTAAGTCTCAAAGAGAACAAGTGGAAATAGAGGTAGACATGGTGGGAGTGGCTTGGGTGATTATTCTGATAGAGGAGCTGGGTGAATGGGAGACTTCTGATTTCTTTTTAAAAAAGGTTTATTTTTGAGAGCGTGCAAATGAGGGAGGGACAGAGAGGGACAGAGGATCGGAAGCAGGCACCTGGCTGACAGCAGCAAGCCTGACGTGGGGCTTGAACTAATGAACCGCGAGATCATGATCTGAGCTGAAGTCAGATGCTCAACCGACTGAGCCACCCAGGTGCCCCTCCTTTTTAAAAAAAAATGTTTTATTGATTTTGAGAGAGAGAGAGAGGGGGGCAGAGAGAATCCCAAGCAGATCTGATGCGGTGCTAGATCTTACAAACCATGAAATCATGACCTGAGCCGAAATCAAGAGGTGATTGTTTAACCAACTGAGCCACCCAAGCGCCCCAAGAGACTTCTGATTTTAGTCTGACAAAGGTGAAAAGTCTATTTCCTTATATGTATGATCCCAGGAAATCGTATTTTCCTTTCTCTCTAAAATTCTCCAGGTGAAGTTTTTTTTCTGGCTGTAGTCTACCTGCTAGAGAAACTCAGAAGCAATCCTAAATTGGGGTGATGGAAAGTCAAGGCACGGTTCTTAGATGAACTCTCTGTAGCATCCATGTCAGTATCCCCACATTTGCAGCTGCCAAGAGCTAGGACTAAGGACGGTTGTTACTTTTCATGTCCACGAAAGCAAAATCCTGTCAGAGCATAAAGATGGGTGTGGTTCTGTTTCCTGTTTCTACCTAATCCCTGGCTGGAAAAATGCCTTGAATCATAGCAGTCCCGTCCATTTGAGTAATATGCCAGGTTTTCCGTGATCTCCCAAATCACCCGCGAGGTGCTGGCAGCAGTTGTCATTTGCCTGTTTCACAGGTGAGCAAACAGGTACGGAAACGGAGTGACATGGATAAAAGTCACTAGATGTAACACATCATGGACATAGAATAGAATCTGAATTCATGACTTCAAAGGTTTCAAAGAAGCGTTTAGCCCTGGGAAGATTCTGAAACAAGAAGTGCTTGTGAGGGGCGCCTGGGTGGCTCAGTCGGTTAAGCCTCTGACTTCGGCTCAGGTGATGATCTCACAGTTCGTGGGTCGCAGCCCCGTGTTGGGCTCTGTGCTGACAGCTCGGAGCCTGGAGCCTGCTTCGGTTTGCGTCTCTCTCTCTCTCTTTCTCCCTCTCCCGCTCACACTCTGTCTCTCTCTCGCTCAAAAATAAGCAAAGATTAAAAACAAAGAAACCCTCGTGAAATGCACATCATACACTCGTACCATCCCTTTCCCTGGCATCCCTAATCCCTTCATCCCTTTCTTCCCTTCCCACCCTCCTACCCTGTCCCCTAAATTCCTGGCCAGTGCCTTTCATCCTGCTTCACCTGTGGCAGCCACTGCCAGTTCCTCCCTTGACTCCAGCTTCTCAAAGCCCAAGGAGCCATGACATGGCCCTCCCAGGTTTGAATCCATACTCTTCCTTTTCTGAGGGGACATTCACGGACTTGCTTATCCTATGGCAAATGACTAATGGCTATCAGCTTCCTTCCTACCTGCAGGATTACGATTTCTATTGAGAGGTGGCGCAGGCATATAGGCTCTTAGGTTGTTCCTTGACATGTGGCAATCAGTCTTTTGATCCTTCTGATTGAGCACTTTCTCTAGAGTGTTGTCAGCCGTTTGGTGGTTCTTACCCTCGGGGTTATGCCAGGCATTTACTGTGGCCTGAATAAATAATATCTCAGAAAATAAATATACTGTAGGTTTTTAAAATGTATGTAAGTACTATTATGCTTAGATGCAAATTGACTTCAACATATTATTATAGTAGCAGTTTATCAGTTAAGAGTTTCAAAACGAATCAATGCTACTATTATGTGGGAGACAATGAAACATTTCAGTGTTAAAATAGTATCCTGATATTAAGACATAGATAGGTAGATAGATAGATAGATAGATGGATAGATAGATAGGCAGACAGACAGACAGGCAGATAGATACTCTATAGCCAAAAGAACTGAGCTGGAGTTTAGAGGACTTGGGTTCTAATTGTGGCTCAATGATAAATTCTGGATCCATTATATACTGAGTAATTTGAAACAAGTGAGTTGTTCTCTAGTCCTGTGTTTTCCCAGTCTAATTAAAACAATTCATTATTAATATTTACTGAGATCCTATTATACTGCTAACATATCAATGTGTCATTCATCAGCCTTTGTAACACTCATAGTGGCCTTGTAAGGTAGGTACTGTTATCTCTTCTTTCAGAAAAGGAAACAGAGGCACACAGAGAAGGCATTTGTTCTTCCCTATTATTTTATTTATCTATTTATTTTTAAGTGTTTATTTATTTTGAAAGAAAGAGAGCCTGTGCATGCACACGTGCACTTGCATGANCGTGCTCTGTGTGTGTCTCTCTCTCAAAAAAATAAACATTAAAAGAATAAAAAAATTAATAATTATTAAAGTCAACCTTTATCATTTGCTTAAATTCCTATATGTACAGGATCTGCTTCTGAACTCAAGTGGTCCATTGATCTGTCTTCCTAGTGTTGTGCCATTTCACTGTTTCAATGACTAGCTTAAAATGGTTTGACATTTTGTAGGTCATGTGTAATTTCCTTATTTTTTCTTAATATTTCTAGAGGTTAAAAAATTCAGACCCTTCTTGCCCCTTTTCCCTTCTGGATGAAGAAGCCTGAGATTTTCAAGTTTGATGAGAAAAAACACATTAGATTAATTTGTAGAACACTGACTTTTCCAGACCACAGTAGATGGCTTCATCTATCCTCATCAGTCATATCCCTCAGTAAAGTGTTATTGTTGCATTCATGTAGCTCTTATGCATTTTGTGTTAGGTTTATTTCTAGAGAAGATTAGTATTGCTATTGTGAATAGGTAGAGCTAGCTTTTGAATGATGGGAAAAATTTGGATTTGGGACACGAAACTAGCATGACTGAAGGCTTAGTGAAGAAAATAAACACGTAGTGACTGGGAGAAGTTAAGGGTTAATTATTGGATGGTAGAAGCTATCTGGGTGGATCCCTATGATCTCAAGGAGAGATTTTACTGATAATACTTCTCTTACCTCCTTGAAATACGCCATTTATGAAGGTTCTTGAGACACTAAAAATTAGTCTTCTGGTGAATGAAAAATTAGCAGAATTGTTAATTGAGGAGTACTTAAGTGTTAGATGAGCACATTCTGACACCTTGTGGTCATTTAGGGGTATGTGTGATGTTGTAATTCCATTAGTTGAACTGAAGGCATATGGATTCTCCATGGAATCATATTTAGAACTAAAGGAGAGGGTTAGAGGGAACTGAATCCAATTTTCTTGCCTTACACATGGGGAAAGTGAAGGCCAGAGAGCGAAAGGACTGCCTAGTACCAGAGCTGTGATCAGTTTTTCTGACCAGTTACTCTTTTTACTGTATTTCTTTCTTTCTTTTTTTTTTTTACTGTATTCCTTTTGCTGATTTCCTACAATCATAGGCAAAAAGGACCTCAAAATTATCATAATTTTAAATCCCAGAGAGATCTCTACATACTTTTGATGTCATCTCTGAGGAATTTCAATAATTTATGTGTGTATGTGTTGGGGGTGTTTTCTGAGGGTGAGAGGGAGAAGGAGGGCTGGTTTGTGGGTGTTCTCAAAGCTGGCCCAGCTACAACCCCTAAAAGACTTCGGCACTGTGGCTCAGTGCGTTGGATCTACACAACGCTTTGAGCATCAGGGACCTAGGATATGTTTCAGGCTCTTCACAGGTGTTCCTTAAGGAGGTCTGCATCTTGCAGGAATGGGTCTATCTTCGTATGCCCGCTGCTCTCAGTCATTGGGAGTGTCGTCTTAGCCGAAACGTAGCATTGGCTTCAGAGCATAGCAGCTGGGGCCATCGGTCCATTTCACTCTCTGGAGATATGAATGGGGTATTTTCATCGCTGTTGGAGTCCTCCTGATCCTTTGCACAGATCTGGTTTTATCCTCACAGGTTCAGGGAGCACTGCTCCATGGCTCCCATGAACTTTTGTCTGAGAACCCGGAATAGGGAGGTTAGCGGGATGACCTTGAGCCCTACCCAGTGCAGTTGATGTTGGAGCCATAACTGTCGCACATCTTCTCATTCCTCCACTATCCATTCTCAATGGGTGACTTACCTAGTGGTATGACCGAAACCTACACTCATGAGGGCACTGAGACCTTAGAAACCATCCCTTCTTAATCTGCACTTGTCCATTCACAGTTACAGTGGGGCAGGGGTACCCAAGTGCATCAAGTGGGTTCCATACATAATTCCTCCTGGCCCCCTTGTGTAAAATTAGTCCTACCTTTTTATGCCAATAAGGGGCAGTTATCTCTGCCAGTATAATGACTCTTCTTGTCTGCTGGTCCTTTGGCACAGGGATTCCGAAGTGCTGGGGCATCAGGACCTTTGCGGTGTTCCCTGGAGTGGGTCCCTTTTGGGAAACAGGACTTCCAACCCTGTAGAGTTCAGAGTTGAGGGAACAGAAAGCACTCTATTCCCTAGTGGATCACTGGCAGTCATATTAAGTGGGGCCAGACCTGCTTCCACTCTTTAGTTCTTGATCCACTTATTCTTCCCAGTGAGGACACGGCACTGTATTGAGGTCTTTAGTGTATACATACAGTGCATCTCTCTGGGTGGCTCCCCATCCTTTCAGAGTGTTGTCTCCAAGCTAGTGTTTCAGTGGCTTTAGAAAGCCATTCCAGGGGCACCTGGGCGGCTCAGTTGGTTAAGCATCCGACTCTTGATTTTAGCTCAGGTCATGATCTCACAGTTCGTGGGATCAAGCCCCATGTTGGGCTCTGCACCGACAGTGTGGATCCTTATTGGGATTCTTTCTCTCTCTCTCTCTCTCTCTGCCCCTCCACCATTTGTTCTCTCTCTCTCTCTTTCTCTTTCTCTCTCTCTCTCTCCCTCCCTCTCAAAATAAATAAATAAATAAATAAATAAATAAATAAATAAACATTTTGAAAATGCCCTTTAGAAAGCCATTCCACGGTTATGGGTCTACTCCCAGTCCTTCACTGTGAGTTGGGGCTGCTGGTCCGTGCCTGTGCATTCTGTCAGCCCCGGGAGAGTTGTGCTGGCTGAAGTTCTGCCACCAGGAAAGGAAAACTCATTGCCAGAAAA
>NW_027531921.1:296622-312581 GCF_008692635.1 Crocuta crocuta
TCTGGCCTTGGTAAGGGGGAGTCCAGGCTACTGGGCCCATATGCAAACTCTGTCTTTGCACTGTGGTCATTTTATTCCTGTGCCCATCCTGACGGTTCTGGGCTGGCCTGTGACAATGATAGCTAAGGTCAACTAGTCAAGTTATTTTTCTGCTTAGTAGAAAGTCCTCCATCTTTGTTCTTTTCAAGACTGCTTTGCCCATTATGGGTCTGTTGCATTTGCATATACATTTTAGGGTCAGCTTGTCAATTTCTGTGTTTAAAAAGGCCTACTGACATTTTGATAGAGAGTGCATTGAATCTATTAGTCAATTTGGGAGGAGTTTCCATTTAATAATATCGTGTCTTCCAATCCATGAAGATTGAATGTTACTCCATTTATTTAGATATACTGCAATTTCTCTTACCATTGTTTTACAGTTTTTAACTTACAAGTCTTAACTTAACTTACAAGTGTTTTTATCATGAGAGGTTTTTTCCTGGTCATGAAAGTGTTTTGGATTTTGTTAGATGTTTTTCCTATGTCTATTGACATGTGATTTTTTTTTAAAGAAACCTTTTTTTTTTTTAATGTTTAATTTATTTTTGAGAGAGAGATAGAGACAGCATGAGCAGGGGAGGGCCAAAGAGAGAGGGAGACACACAATCCAAAGACAGGCTCCAAGGCTCTGAGCTGGCTGTCAGCACAGAGCCCGACCTGGGGCTTGAACCCACGAACCATGAGATCATGACCTGAATTGATGCCACCCAGGCGCCCCTACTGACATGTGATTTACAAAAAATATTTATTTATTTTGAGAGAGGGAGGGAGAGAGTGCAAGTGGGGGAGGGTCAAAGAGGAGAGAGAATCCCAAAGCCGGCACTATGCTGTCAGCATGGAGCCTGGATGCAGAACTTGACCTCATGAACCCATGAGATCATGACCTGAGCCAAAATAAGAGTCAGACACTTAACCGACTGAACCACCGAGGTGTCCCAGTTTTTTTTTTTCCCCTTATTCAACTAATACAGTGTATTACCTTGGCTGAATTTTGCATTTTGAACCAACTTTCATAGCTGGGATAAATCCCATGGCCATGGTATGTAGTCTGTTTGTATGCTTCTAGTTTCAGTTTGTGAATATTTTGTTGACGACTTTTGAATCCACATTTATAAAGGGTACCGGTCCGTAGTATTCTTTTTTTTTATGATATCTTTGGTTTTGGTTTCAGTGTAATATCGCCCTTACAGAATGAGTTAGGAAGTGTTTCCTCCTCTTCTCTTTTTTGGAAGTTTGTGTAGAATTGGTATTAATACTTTTCAAATGTTTGGTGAAATTCACAGATGAAGCCATTTGAGACTGGCCTTTTCGAAGGTTTGGAATTCCTAATTCAATCTCTTTGCTAGTGAGAGGTTGATTCAAACGTCCTATTCATTCCTTAGCCAATTTCATTATTTTGAATCTTTCTAGGAATTTTTCTATTCCATCTGAGTTTTCTAATCTGCTTGCATAGAGATTCTTACAGTATTTTCTCATAATCCTTGCAATTTCTATAAGATCACAGGTGACGTCTTCTCTTTAAATTCTGATTTTGGTCATCCATGTCTTCTTTTCCCTTGTTTAGTCTTGCTAATAGTTGCCAATTATTGTTCATTATTTCAAAGAGCCAGTTTTGGTGACATTGATTTTCTCTATTGTTTTCCTGTTTTCCATTTCATTGATTTCCACTTTCCTCCTTATTATTTCCTTCTTTCTGCATCCTTTGCATTTAGTTTTCTCTTCTGCCTTTTTAAAATTGGATTATAGGGGCGCCTGGGTGGCTTAGTCAGTTGAGTGTCTGACTTTGGCTCCGGTCATGATCTCACGGTTCGTGGGTTCAAGCCCCGTGTCATGCTCTGTGCTGACAGCTAGCTCAGAGCCTGGAGCCTGTCTTTGGATTCTGTGTGTGTGTCTCTCTCTCTGGCCCTCCCCTACTCATGCTGTCTCTTGCTCTCTCAAAAATGAATAAAACATTTAAAAAATAAAATAACATTGGAGTATAATTAACATACAGTGTTATATTAGTTTAAGGTGTACAACACAATGATTCATCTCTTCTATACGTTATTCAGTGCTCATCATGACAAGTGTACTCTTGATCCCCTTCACCTTTTTCACCCATGCCCACTCACCTCCCTTCTGGCAAGCACCAGTTTATGCTCTGTATTTAAGAGTCTGGTTTCTTGTCTCTCTCTTTTTTGTTGTTGTTCGTTTGTTTTGTTTCTTAAATCCCAGGAATCAGTGAGAGCATATGGTATTTGTCTTTCTCTGAATGACTTATTTCACTCAGCATTATACCTTCTAGGTACATCCATGTTGTTGCAAATGGCAAGATCTCATTCTTTTTTAAATTTTTTTTTTTTTACTGTTCTTTTATTTTTGAGAGAGAGAGAGAGAGAGAGAGGAAGAGAGAGAGAGAAAGCATAAGTGGGGTAGGGGAAGAAAGAGATGGAGTCACAGAATCCGAAGCAGGCTCCAGGCTCTGAGCTGTCAGCACAGAGCCCGACATGGGGCTTGAACTCTTGAGCTGCAAGATCATGACCTAAGCTGAAGCCGGCTGCTTAACCAACCAAGCCACCCAGATGCCCCAAGATCCCAATCTTTTTAATGACCAACTAATATTCCACTGTATACATATATATACCACATCTTGATCTATGGATAGACACTTAGTTGCTTCCATATGTTGGTTATTGTAAATGATGCTGCAGTAAACATAGGGGTGCATATATCTTTTTGAATCAGTGTTTTTGTTTTCTTTGGGTAAATGCCCAGTAGTGGAATTACTGGATCCTATGGTAGTTCTCTATTTAATTTTTTGAAGAACCTCTATCCTGTTTTCCAGAGCGGCTGCACCAGTTTGCATTCCCCCCAGCAGTGCACAAGGTTCCTTTTTCTTCCCATCCTTGCCAACACTTCTTGTTTCTTGTCTTTTTGATTTTGGCCATTCTGACAGGTGTGAGATGATATTTCACTGCAGTGGGTTTTTTGTTTTTGTTTTTGGTTTTTTGTTTTTGTTTTGCATTTCCCTGATGATGAGTGATGTTGCACATCTTTTGATGTACCTCTTGGCCATTTGTATGTTCTCTTTGGAGAAATGTCTGTTCAGGTTCTCTGCCCTATTCTTTTAATTTGCCAAGGTGGAAGCTTAGGTTAAGGTTTTAAGATTTCTCCTTTTCTAATATGAGTGTTTAAAGCTATAAATGTTCCTCTAAGCACTTTTTTGGCCAAATCCCACACATTTTGTTATGTTGTGTTTTTGTTCTTGCTCAATTAAAAATATATCCCATGTTCCTTTATGACTTATTATTTGACATTTTACTTGTGGGTTTTTCTTTTAAAATCCAAGTTACGGGGTGCCTGGGTGGCATAGTTGGTTAAATGTCTGAGTCTCGATCTTGGCTCAGGTCATGATGTCTCAGTTTGCAGTTCGAGCCCCACATTGGGCTCTGCACTGATAGTGCACTCTCCCTCTCAAAGAAATAAACATAAAAAAATCTTTTAAATCCAGATTAGTTAACATATAGTGTAATATTGATTTCAGGAGTAGAATTTAGTGATTCATCACTTACATATAATATGCAGTGCTCATGACCCATGGGTTATTTTTAAGTATATTATCTAATTTCTAAATATTTGTTGATTTCCCGAATTACCTTCTGTTGTTGGTTTTTAATTTAAATGAAATTTGGTTGGAGAACATAATTCGTTAAATTTCAATCTTTTTAAATTTGAAATTTACTTCATGGCCTAGTATATGATCTGTCCTGGAGAATGTACTGTGTGCACTTGAAAATGAGGTTTTTAGGGCGCCTGGATGGCTCAGTTGGTTAAACATCTGACTTCAGCTCAGGTCACGAACTCATGGTTCATGGGTTCGAGCCCCACGTCAGGCTCTGTGCTGACAGCTCAGAGCCTGGAACTTGCTTCAGATTCTGTGTTTCCTTCTCTCTCTGCCCCTCCCCTCCTCATGATCTGTCTCTCTGTGTCTCTCAAAAATAAACATTGAAACATTTTTAAAAAAAGAAAATGAGGTTTTTATTTCATTTCAACAAACTACTATCATTAGATGTGGTGTTCTATAGATATCAGGTCAAGTTTGTGGATAATGTTTTTCTAGTCTTCTTTATCCTTGCTAATTTTTTATCAATTATTGAGAGGAGAGGAAGATATTGAAGTCTCTGTTACTATTGAATTGTCCATCTTCCCCTTTCATTCTGTCATATATTTTGGGTTGTTTGTTTGTGTATTACTTTTAATTGTTATAGCTTCCTGATAAATTGACATTTTATTATTATGAGATGTTCCTTTTTATTTCTAGCAAATTTTGTCTTAAAGTTGCTTTTGTATGATATTAGAATAGCCACTCTAGTTCTCTTTTGGTTACTGTATATATGGTATATCTTTTTCTGTCCTTTTACTTTCTGTCTGTGTCTCTGAATCTAAAGTGCATGTCTTACAGATGGAATACAATTGGACCGTATTTTTGTTTTTTAAAGTTTACTTATTTATTTTGAGGGAGAAAGAGAGCAAGTATATGCATGCATACTAGTTGGGGAGGGACAGAGACAGAGGGAGAGAGAGATTCCCAAGCAGGCTCCATGTTGTCAGCACAGAACCCAATGTGGAGCTCAATCTCATGAACCATGAGATCATGACTTGAGCTGAAATCAAGAGTCGGTCAGTTAAGGAACCGAGCCACCCAGGCATGCCTGGACTGTATTTTTAAAGTTCAGTCTGAGTATATGCCTTTTAATCCTTCTGCATTTAATGTAATTATTCATATGATTGGATTTACCACTGCCATTGTGCTACTATTTTCCATATGTTACATATCTTTTTTTGTTCTTCTGTTCCTCCTTTACTATTTTCTTGTGTTAAATATTTTCTAGTGTACCATTTTAATTCATTTGTTGAGTTTTACTATATTATTTTCTTAATGGTTTCTCTGGGGATTACAGTATATATCTTTGTTTTTTAATGTTTATTTTTGACAGAGAGAGTGTGAGAAAGGCAGTACAGAGAGAGAGGGCGACAGAAGATCTGAACCGAAGTTGGACACTTAACTGACTGAGCCACCCATGCGCCCCTACAGTATACATCTTAACATGTCACAACCTACTTTAATTAATGCTAACTTAATTCTAATAAAATATAAAACTTTTCTTTAATATTGTTCCATTCCCTCACCACTCCTTTGTGCTATTTTTTTCATGTATATTCCATCCTTATATAAGTCCAACCATTCGATTTTATAATTATTATTTTATGCAGTTGTAACTTAAGGTAAGAGAATAAAAGTGAAGTGTATACCATGTTTATAACTAGCTACATCATTACCTTTACCAGATAATTGGTTTTTCATGTGAATTCAAGTTACCATCTGGTATTCCTTCTTTCAACTTGAAGGATTTCTCAGTATTTCTTGTAGGGCAGGTTACTAGTGATGAATTCTCTCGATCTGCTTTTCTAGAGCTGTATTTCTCCTTCATTTTTGAAGGATAGTTTTTCTAGATATAGGATTATTGATTGATGATTTTTTTCCCTTTCTTTCTATTATTTGGTATGTCTCTCATTGCTTTCTGGCCTTCATTGCTTTTGACGAGAATTCGACTGTTAATGCGTTTCCCTATATGTGATGAGTCTTTTCCTTTGTCTTTTTTTTTTTTTTTTTTTTTTTTTTTNTATTTTTATCTCCTCGGAGTTTGCTGAGCTTTGTGGATATGCACCTTCTGAAGGCAAGCAGCCTCAAACGTGTGTAAAGCCTCCCAGGATACCAGAGGCATCTGGTAGTTTATCAGGGCTCACTATGGCTATTTTGTTTCTCTTTAAATTTCTGGCTGCTATTTGCTTATCCCATGAAGGGCTGCAGCTCCAAGCAGCTGTGATAATGGCCTTCTCAAGTTGTTTAACACTAAGGTCTGTTATTTTTGTCGCTGCCCCTTGGCTTTGGGCTTTTTCTTGACTGAGTACCACAGGGCAGTAAATCTACCAGAGCTGTTTGGGGATAGGAGCTCAACATCAAAGACCCACAAGTTCAGTACATTCTCTCATATAAAAGCTTTTCAATCTGTTGAATGCCTTTGGTCAATTTACACAGTCCTGAAATAACTGTTTTTGACAACTTTGTCTGGTTTTCTCATTTCCTTTGCAGAGAGGATTTGTCGAGCTTCCCACTATGTGAGTCCCACATTCCTGCTCCCTCCCAAAGCCAAAGCTTTCTCCAGACTATTAAAATACCCCCAGTAATATATGTGCACCCACGAGGTCCTCACTAGGCTGTTAAATCTTGTGTCTGAAGAAAGTACTCCCAAGTCAATGAGTTCCCGATTATTAAGCCTTACATGTTCCAGCCCCTGGAACAAACTGCCTCAGAATCCCATCTCAAGAATACTCCCATGGATCCTCTCCCCAACCCCCACCCCCCCACAGGCTGGTTCTTACAGTTATTTCAGCATATAGTCACATTCCTCACTTATCAGGCCCAACACATAATCATCTAGGTTAAGTGGAGTTTCACCTCAGCGATTGGTCTTAGGAGGTAGTCAGGAGAGGGGGTTAAGGCTGCTCCTTACTGTAGCATCTCTTATGTTGCAGCATGTTCTAGTATAGCGGAAGCACTTGTGCTTACTCAGGAAGGGTGGGCCGCTTCTGCGATCCCGTGTGTTCAAGGCAGGGCGCTGCGAGCTACCATCTTCAGGGACTTCCATTCAGATGGACATTCTATTTTCATAGTTCAGTGTCCCACGTTTCCGAACCCACCAGGGCCCTAAGATTTACGTAACTGATCTTACCTTGGCTAAGCGTCTCTGACCCTCTGTCTTTAACAGTTAAGTTTTTAGTTGTGTTTGCTCTTCACTGCGGGAGACGACAGCCTCTTCACAGCTACTACTTAGGCTTTGTTCTCACACTTGGCCATTAAGTGCTTGTTAGAGGCCCACAGACTTTCACTGGCCCTCTCAAGGGCGTCAGTGTAACTTACCAGCACATGGCCAATTCCTCTGTTTTTGGAGGCACTGTTACGCCCACATCCCTCCAATGCCTCAACCATCACACCTCCAACAGCATTTCCCTCCACTAGGGACACTCCTCGGGTCAGCACTTTGGCAATTATACAACCACTGTGTCCCAGAGACTATCCGCGTTCCATCTACCACCCAGGGCGCCTTCCTCTTCCTCTACTGGGTAGTGACTGAGCCAGTCCCCAAATCCGAGTCTTCTGGCCCGTTCTCTCAGGCTGCGCTCGGGACCGTGCGTGCAAGTTCTGGTCCCCAAGAAGCAGATGCCCAGATGGGTTTAGACACGCAGAGAACGATTAGAAGGAATGCCCATACGGGAAAATATGAAGGTTGCCAGAGGAGGCTGGGAGAGCCGAAAGATCACAGTGCAGCTTAATCCTTATGAAGGAAACAGAGTAGGAGAAACAACTGGAAGAATCTTACACTAAGAGTGATTCTGAGGAAGGGTGGCAAGGCCAATGGGCAGGGCCTGGGGTCTTTGAACTAAAGCTGGCTGTCGGAGGTGTTCGGCGTCAGGCAGGCACGGGCCCGCGTTACCGTCCTTGCCTTGTTCGGTCACCACCTCAGAGCAGCTCATGGAAAGCGTGGCTTGGGTGTAAATGCAGGGATAGAGCGCAGAGCGCAGTGCTGGGACCATCAGTGAAATGTGCTCCCCGGTGCCGGGAGTTTGGAAAGGCACCGTCAAGAGAGATTTCATGACTGTTGACACCTATTCTTTATCTTCCTTTAAATAGCTTTTCCAGCTTTTCATGTGTCCTTAACCTCTGCTTTCCAATACTAATCTTCCTTTGCATTTCATAGTTAATATTTAGGCAAGGTGTCGTTGAGTTACTAATTGTTGAGGAGTGCAAAGGAAAACAAAATGAGGCAGAAAAAAGTTTGGAAAGATAAAAGTGGGAACAGTGGAATTTCAAGGGAATATATGCTAAGTTTCAAAAAATGGTGCTGAAAATTGCATTTTAAAATTGTTTTCCCACGTTCCTTAAAGAATATAGAGAAGGTTTTAACATATGCTAGAAATAATACTAAACATTTTTTTTCTAGGGGCACCTGAGTGGCTCAGTCAGTTGAGCGTCTGACTTTGGCTCAGGTCATCATCTCAGTTCTTGAGTTCGAGCCCCGGGTTGGGCTCTGTGCTGACAGCTCGGAGCTTGGAGCCTGCTTCAGATTCTGTGTCTCCCTCTCTCTCTCTGACTCTCCCCTGCTCATGCTCTGTCTCTATCAAAAATAAACAAACATTTAGAAATTTAAAAGAAAAGTGTTTTTCTATACAGTATGATACAGACTATCTACTGTAGTAAGTATCCATTATCTCTTGTCTCTTGGGCCCCTTAGTCCTTTTGAATGCCCTTCTGTGTATGCCTTGAATTGTCAGAGGTAACCTGTACATAACTTTACTACCTAAATGTTTTTGCTTTATATTTTCTTAAACAGGTAACCAGGGGCTCCTGGGTTGTTCAGTCAGTTGAACATCTGACTCTTCATTTCTGCTCAGGTCATGTGACCCTACGGTCGTGGGATCAAGTCCCACGGCAAGCTCTGTGCTGAGCATGCAGCCCGATTGGGATTCTTTCTCCCCCCCACCCTGCTCATGCTCTCTCTCTTTCAAAAATAAATAAATAAATAAATAAAAATAAAATAAAAAGAGAGAGAAGAGAAAAGAAAAAAAAAAGAAAGAAAAAGAAAATAGGTAACCAGAAATCTTAGAACTTTACAAAATCAGGTTTACATGATCATATATGTTGCATTCCTATTGCTAATATAATGCAGAATACTTTTATTATAGACATGCCTCTAAAACAGGGGTCTTTCACGGAGGTGAACGTTTTCCCTAATGGTCTTCGATGTTGTTTGCACAAGGACACACTTAAGTGAGCTTGGGTCACATTTCTTCATCAGATCACAGCAGTTGGCGTGGGTAGAAGAGATACCCATCTGTGTATGCCTGTGAGTAGGAATAACACAAGTTCCATATGTATGTTTATGGGACGTGTTTGGTCTAAGAAAGCAGTTTGTTCACAGAACCCTGTTTTAGATGCTTAGAGTTTCCCTACAAAATGAAGCAACCAAATAAGCTGTTTGACCGTCAGTATAATTTGATGAAAACTGCTCTATTTCTGTAGCTGAGGGCCCTGGGTATTCATCTTTATTACCTTTAATGGAATTAAATCCCATTTAGCATTGTCCTTGAAAATCAGATTATCATTGCTAGTTTAGCTTTCATGTAAACTTGAGTCTGATAGATTAAACTGGTAGATTTACTTCCTGAAAGAACACATCTTTGTCTTTCTCGATATTTTCTTCCACCACTAATAATGGTGTTTTAACATTTTGAGAGAGCCAGTTAGGCAGAACACTTTTATAATAACATATATATATATATGGGAATAAATTTTAAATGGGTATCAAAAAAAAATAAATGGGTATCATCTTTTTTTTGCTTTGATATACTTTTTAAAAATTAATTAATTTTTAAATTTATATCCAGGTTATTAGCATATAGTGCAACAAAGATTTCAGGAGTAGATTCCTTAATGCCCCTCACCCATTTAGCCCATCCCCCCTCCCACACCCCTCCAGCAACCCTGTGTTTATTCTCCATATTTAAGAGTCTCTTAGATTTTGTCCCCGCCCTGTTTTTATATTATTTTTGCTTCCCTTCCCTTACGTTCATCTGTTTTGTATCTTAAAGTCCTCATATGAGTGACGTCATATGATATTTGTTTTTCTCTGACTGATTTTACTTAGCACAATACCCTCTGGTTCCATCCATGTAGTTGCAAATAGCAAGATTTCATTCTTTTTGATTGCTGAATAATATTCTATAGTATATATACCACACCTTCTTTATCCATTCATCCATCGATGGACATTTGGGCTCTTTCCATACTTTGGCTATTGTTGATAGCGCTGCTATAAACATCAGGGTGCATGTGCCCCTTTGAAACAGCACACCTGTATCCCTTGGAAAAATACCTAGTAGTGCAATTGCTTGGTCATAGGGTAGTTCTGTTTTTTGTTTTTTGAGGAGCCTCCATACTGTTTTCCAGAGTGGCTGCACCAGTTTGCATTCCCACCAGCAGTGCAAGAGATCCTCTTTCTCTGCATCCTCACCAACATCTGTTGTTGCCTGAGTTGTTAATGTCAGCCATTCTGACGGGTGTGAGGTGGTATCTCAGTGTGGTTTTGATTTGTATTTCCTGATGATGAGTGACATTGAGCATCTTTTCATGTGTCTGTTAGCCATCTGGATGTCTTCTTTGGAAAACTCTATTCATGTCTTTTGCCCATTTCTTCACTGGCTTACTTGTTTTTGGGGTGTTAAGTTGGATAAGTTCTTTATAGATTTGGGATACTAGCCCTTTATCAGACATGTCATTTGCAAAGATCTCCCTTTCCTTCAGTTGCCTTTCAGTTGTGCTGGTTGTTTCCTTCGCTGTGCAGAAGATTTTTATCTTGATGAGGTCCCAATAGTTCATTTTTGCTTTTGTTTCCCTTGCCTCCGGAGACGTGTTGAGTAAGAAGTTGCTGAGGCCGAGGTCAAAGGGGTTTTTTGCCTGCTTTCTCCTCTAGCATTTTGATGGCTTCCTGTCTTACATTTAGGTCTTTCATCCGTCTTGAGTTTATTTTTGTGTGTGGTGTAAGAAAACGGTCCAGGTTCACTTTTCTGCATGTTGCTGTCCAGTTTTCCCAGCACCATTTGCTGAAGAGATTGTCTTTATTCCATTGGATATTCTTTCCTGCTTTGTCAAAGATTGGTTGGCCATATGTTTCTGGGTCCATTTCTGGGTCCTCTACTCTGTTCTCATTGATCTGAGTGTCTGTTTTTGTGCCAGTATCATACTGTCTTGATGATTAAAGCTTTGAAATACAGCTTGAAGTCTGGGATTGTCATGCCTCCAGCTTTGGTTTTCTGTTTCAAGATTGCTTTGGCTATTCGGAGTCTTTTCTGGTTCCAAACACATTTTAGAATTGTTCTAGCTCTGTGAAGGATGCTGGTGTTATTTTGATAGGGATTACATTGAATATGTAGAGTGCTTTGGGTAGTATTGACATTTTAAGAATATTTGTTCTTCCTACCCAAGAGCATGGAATATTTTTCCATTTTTTGTGTCTTCTTCAATTTCTTTCATAAGTTTTCTATAGTTTTCAGTGTATAGATTTTTTTACCTCTTTGGTTAGATTTATTCCTAGGTATTTTATGGGTTTTGGTGCAATTATAAATGGGATTGATTTTTTGATTTCTCTTTCTGTGGCTTCATTACTGGTGTATAAGAATGCAACTGATTTCTGTGCATTGATTTTATATCCTGTGGCTTTTCTGAATTCATGGATCAGTTCTAGCATTTCTTTTTTTGTGTGTGTGGAATCCTTTGGGTTTTCCACATAGAGTATCATGTCATCTGCAAAGAGTAAAAGTTTGACTCTCCTTGCTGATTTGGATGCCTTTTATTCCTTTGTGTTGTCTGATTGCTGAGGCTAAGACTTTCAATACTTTGCTGAATAAGAGTGGTGAGTGTTGACATCCCTGTCTTGTCCTTGACCTTAGGGAGAAAGCTCTCAGTTTTTCCCCATTGAGGATGACATTAATGTTGGGTCTTTCATATGTGGCTTTTATGATCTTGAGGTATGATCCTGCTGTCGCTGCTTTCTTGAGGGCTTTTATTAAGAAAAGATGCTGTTTTTTGTCAAATGCTTTCTCTGCATCTATTGAGAGGGTCATGTGGTTCTTGTCCTTTTTTTCATTGATGTGATGTATTGTATTGATTGTTTTGCAGCTACTGAAACTGCCCTGCATCTCTGGTATAAATGTCACTTGGTCTTGGTGAATAATTCTTTTAATGTATTGTTGTATCTGATTGGCTAGTATCTTGTTGAGGATTTTTTATTCCTGTTCATCAGGGGACTTGTTCTGTAGTTCTTTTTAATAGTGGGGTCTTTGTCTAGTTTTGGAATCAAGGTAATGCTAGCTTTATATAATGAATTTAGAAATTTTCTTTCCATTTCTATTTTTTGGAACAGCTTCAAAAAAAATAGGTCTTAACTCTTCTTTAAATGTTTGGTAGAATTCCTCTGGAGAGCCATCTGGCCCTGAACTCTTGATTTTGGGGAGATTTTTAATTACAAATTCAATTTCTTTACTGGTTATGGGTCTATTCAAATTTTCTATTTTTTCCTGTTTCAGTTTTGGTAGTTTATATGTTTCTAGGAATTTGTCCTTTTCTTCCAGATTGCCCATTTTATTGGCGTACAATTGCTCATAATATTCTCTTATTATTGTTTGTATTTCTGCTGTGTTTGTTGTGATCTCTCCTCTTTCATTCTTGATTTTGTTCATTGGGGTCCTTTTCTTTCTCTTTTTGATCAAACTGGCTAGGACTTTATCAATCTTATTAATTCTTTCAAAGAACCAGCTCCTGGTTCATTGATTTGTTCTGGGTTTAGTTTTTTTTGTTGTTGTTGTTTTTGTTTTGTTTTGTTTTAATACTATTGATTTCTGCTCTAATATGTCCTGCCTTCTGCTGGTTTTGGGTTTTATCTGCTGTTCTTTTTCTAGCTCTTTAAGGTGTAAGGTTAGGTTGTGTCTCTGAGACCTTTGTTCCTTCCTTAGGAAGGCCTGGATTGCTATATACTTCCCTCTTGTGACCACCTTCGCTGTGTCCCAGAGGTTTTGGGCTGTGGTGGTATCATTTTCATTGACTTCCACGTACTTTTTGATTTCCTCTTTAACTTCTTGGTTAACCCATTCATTCTTTAGTAGGATGTTCTTTAGTCTCCAAGTATTTGTTATCTTTCCAAACTTTTCCTTGTGGTTGATTTCGAGTATCATAGTGTTGTGGTCTGAAAATATGCACAGTGTGATCTCTATCTTTTTGTACTTGTTGAGGGCTGATTTGTATCCCAGTATATGAATTATTCTGGAGAATGTTCCATGTGCACTGGAGAAAATTGTGCATTTTGCTGCTTTAGGATGAAATGTTCTGTATATATCTGTTAATTCCATCCAGTCCAGTGTGTCATTCAAGGCCATTGTTTCCTTGTTGATTTTATATTTAGACGATCTATCCATTGCTGTAAGTGAGGTGTTGACATCCCCTACTATTATGGTATTATTAACAATGAGTTTCTTATGTTTGTGATTAATTGATATATATGTTTGGGTGTTCCACGTTTGGAGCATAAATGTTTATAGTTGTTAGATCGTGGTGGATAGACTCCTTAATTATGATATAATGCCCTTCTTCATCTCTTGTTACAGTCTTTATTTTAAAGTCTAGATTGTCTGATATAAGTCTGGCTACTCCAGCTTTCTTTTGTTGACCATTAGCATGATAGATGGTTCTCTATCTCCTTGCTTTTAATCTGAAGGTGTCTTTTGGTCTAAAACGTGTCTCTTGTAAGCAGCATATAGATGGATATTGTTTTCTTATCCATTCTATTTAATGTCTTTTGATTGGAGTGTTTAGTCCACTGACGTTTAGAGTGAGTACTGAAAGATATGAATTTGTTGACATTATGTCGCCTGTAGAGTTGGAGTTTCTNCCTTAAAAGTTCTTGCAGGGCTAGTTTAGTGGTCATGAACTCCTTTAAGTTTTGTTTGTCTGAGAAACTTTTTATCTCTCCTTCTACTTTGAATGAGAGCCTTGCTGGATAAAAAAATTCTTCGCTGCATATTTTTCCAATTCAGCACATTGAGTATATCCTGCCACTCCTTTCTGGCCTGCCAAGTTTCTGTGGATAGGTCTGCTGCAAACCTGATCTGTCTTACCTTGTAGGTTAAGGACTCCCCGCCCCCCCCATCCTCCCACCTTGCTGCTTTCATGATTTTTTCCTTGCCTGAGTATTTTGTGAATTTGACTATGATATCCTTGTTGATGGTCGATTTTTGTTGAATCCAGCGGGAATTCTCTATGTTTCCTGGATTTTGATGTCTGTGTGTTTCCTCAGGTTAGGAAAGTTTTCCACTGTGATTTGCTCACATAAACCGTCTACCCCTTTTTCCCTCGCTTCATCTTCTGGGGCCCCTATGATTCTGATGTTATTCCTTTTTAATGAATCGCTGGGTTCTCTAATTTCTATGTTGTGTTCTTTTGCCTTAGTCTCCCTCTTTTTTTCCGGCTTCATTATTCTCCAGAAGTTTGTCCTTTATATCATTGATTTGCTGCTCTGCCTCATCCATCCTTGCTGCCATGGAATTTATTTGAGATTGCAGCTCAGTTATAGCATTTTTAGTTTCATCCTGACTCGCTTTTACTTCTTTTATCTCCGCAGAAAGGGATTCTAATCTATTTTCAACTCCAGCTAGTATTCTTATTATCATGTTCTAAATTCTGGTTCACACATCTTGCTTTGTATCTATGTTTATTAAGTCCCTGGCTGTCATTTCTTCTTGTTCTTTCTTTTGGGGTGAATTCCTCCTTTTCATCATTTTGAAGTAAGAAAAAGAATTAATAAAGTAAAATAAATAATAATTGAAGAATCGAAAACAACACAGAAAAATCAAATACAGGATTCTAGATCCTAGGTGTGTTTTGTTCTGGTTATTGAAAGAGGCTTCAAAGATTAGAGAAAAAAGGGAAAGATAAGAAAAGAAGAAAAAGGAACAAGGAAAATGTTTCAAAACTTGAAAAAAAATGAATACAATAAAATAGAATAGAATGAAATGATGGAAGCAAAATGGAATGTAAAAAATTTACAAAAAAGTAAAATATAGTAGAAAAAATTAAAAATCTTTTTGGTAAAATGGAAAATAAAAATAAATTTTTTTTCTTTCTGTATTCAAGAATAAGAAAAGGAAAGAAAAAATTGAATAGATAGACCAGCAAACAGACTCAAATACGATTGAAATTACACCGGTTTACCCTAGATGTCAAACTAGGAAGCAGTTTATAGTCCATAAACTAAGCAGGTAGAGAGCCTAGTGGTGTTCCTCAAGGGCATGGTTGGCCAGTTGGGCCGGGCTTAGTGTAACAGCTCTGTTCTCCACTAGGAGGCGCTGCTTAGCTTACTGGTGTGGATTGCTGTGGTGCTTGTAGGCGTGTATGCGCGAGAGGGGTGAAAACGGTGTCACCCAGCTACCCAGTCTCTAGTATCAGAACTCTGTACTCCCCCTGACCGGCAATCAAGTACCTCTCCTTTGTCTCCAGCTTCCGTCTGCTCCCTGCTTCTACACAGTCCATGACCAAGCCATCAGGCTGTCAGGTGGCACCTCCCCCTGAGTTTTATCTCAGATGAGGCTCTGTTTCCCAACCTCTCAACTCCGGCTTTGACCCACTCAAGACCTTCAGGGGGAGGGTCTTGCTGAGCAATGGCCGGGTGCCGTCCTGCCCCCAAGAACATTCTGGAGACTGTGCTGTTGTCGATGCCCGGAGACTGCAGGTGGGTACCAGTCGCCCCTAAAAAAGTTCGTGCGATCGTGTAGCGGCATTGCTTCAGCAACTATGGCAAATCACAACACACGTCAGGTGCCAGCCTTCACCCTTAATGTCCTTGTTCCAGCAACAGCAAATGTGGCCATTCTCTGGGGTCTGCTGGGACCTTTGCCTGTGGAGCGTGGCCACACAGCCTCTACCAGACGTCCTCCCAGCAGGGGAGCTGCCTCTCCCCATGTGGCAGAGGACCTCTCGGACCTCACTCTCTGCTCCCAGGGATTCACCCTTCCCACCAGAGCACCTCCAGGTATTGAGCTGTGGAGTGTTAGACTCTGCACTCCCTGTTCATAGAGTCTTAGTGCAACTTAAACTCTCTCCATTCTCCTTTCTCCCTTTTTTGTCAGTCCCTGTGGCTGTTTTCACTCTTCCTTTTTCTCTCCAGCTGCTTTCAGGGGTGGGGGGATGCTCTCCCCAAACTCTCCCTCATCTCTGTCCTCTCTCTGCAAGCAAAAACAGCTCCCTGCCCTCCGTGGCTTCTCTCCCCCCCCCA
>NW_027531921.1:312690-312846 GCF_008692635.1 Crocuta crocuta
CATCGTAACCATGTGACCATTTTGCTGGAAAGATGTACCACCATTTATAGGAGTGTCTGAGTTTCTTATGGTTGTGGGTTAATAGGGAAGGATGGTAGGAATGGACCTTTAAACCATTAGAGTCAGTTCTCAAATTTATGTGCTGAATAAGAGGGG
>NW_027531921.1:312899-314341 GCF_008692635.1 Crocuta crocuta
TGGAGAGATTTTGGCCTGTAGTAAACATTGTTACAGATACTCAAACTGGGTAAGCCAACTATGGACACAGAGATTACTTTAGCTCAGCTCCGTAATAGAGCACTGAATGATCAGGGGCATGTTCTTTCAGTTTAAATCTTAGGAAATTCCTTTTGAAAACTTTATATTTATTTTGATATTTGTGCACATTAATGAAATACACAAGAATTGCACACTTGAATTGATTGAATCAATGTGGGTTGAGATAATCCACCTAACCAGATAAGCAAACTAGATAGCCCAGAAAAAAATATTCCAATTCCTTTTTGTCAACAGTGAGGTTTCTTTGACTTCATTTTCCATTTTATTTTGCCTATATTTGCTTACTTCAAAGTAGTCCTAAAATGGCTACATGAACAAACAACTACACTTCATTTAGCTGTATGCTCAGTTTTTTTTCTACTGAATTTTAGTTGAGCAGATAAGTTTATACTTCTTCCATTTCTTTATGATGTGATATATTTGAATGCTGGAGTAGGGATCCGAAAATATGGGTTCTGTTCAGAGTTCTACCTCTTCCTCCTAGTAGTAGGAGGATACATCATGGGTCACTTTTGTATAATGCGAATTTCAGCTCGATAATACCACTGGAGAGAGCGTGAGGTTGGCCACAAGCTTGATATGTGCAAACAGTGTGATCTATATTCTGGAAAAAACCCTCCTAATGTTATCACAGGCGGGGCTAATAAGAATAAATATCTGGAGAAAAAGAAGATGGTTATCCTGTTCTGATCTGCACTGTGAAGACTTCAACTGGAAAAGTATGTTCATTTCATGGCACCACAGTTTTGGGCAGGTCATTGGGAAGATGGCTGGCATCTAGAACTGTGACTTTCAACAATTTTTTGACCATGACCTATCATAGGAAATATTTTACTTCATTTATTTTTTGAGGCCTGTTTATCTGGGGAGAGAGTGTGTGTGTATGAGCGAGGGAGGGGCGGGGAGAGAAGGAGAGAGAATCCCAAGCAGCCTCCTTGTCAGTGCAGAGCCTGAAATGGGGCTCAATCTCACAAACTATGAGATCATGACCTGAGCTGAAATCAAGAGTTGGACACTTAACTCGCTGAGCCATCCAGGTGCTCTGGAAATACATTTTATATCACAAACCCAGTGGTATGTGTGTGTGTGTGTGTGTATTTGGGACTTGAACTCAGGAGTCTCACGCATTTCTGAAATGTGTATATCCATCCTGAAGCAACTCAGGAGTGTGGCCCCATTATCTTGGAAAACACTGATGTGAAATATGCGACTGTAATAATTTAGTGGTTATCATCATCATCGTCATCATCATGAGTTGATACAAACAGCACCTGAGTTAACATGCAATTGCTTATCTAATAGTGTGTGTTTTGTTCAGTGAACATTCATCTATTCCAAAAAAAACTAGTCATATCACCACC
>NW_027531921.1:314401-316543 GCF_008692635.1 Crocuta crocuta
GGCCAGCTACGTACACAATTAAAATTACTTTAACAAAAGCTAGTCTATGTGGAGCCATAGCCTAAAAAGAAGAAAATTCTCGTAATTTTGTTTTAACTTTGTGTATCAGTGATGTATTTGATAACTGTATTGTCATTCCCACAGGGGAATAGAAGAGAAAAAATAGATATACCTAAAGACTCAGAAATACCATTTTATTTTATTTTATTTTTAATATTTTTATTTCTAGGAGAGAGAGAGAGAGACAGCGTGAGCAGGGGAGGGTCAGAGAGAGAGGGAGACACAGACACTGAAATAGGCTCCAGGCTCTGAGCTGGCAGTCAGCACAGAGCCNAAACAAACAAAAAAGGAGACTGCATTGTACAGTTCCTATAAACAAATACAAATTAAATTCCCGCTTAATGCCTAGCTCCCTTATTTCATCTACCGCCTGTCCCTTATCAAAGCACTTCTCTCCTGCATGGTTAAGAATCTGAATTCCTGACTCACAATGACACTTGCAACATATACGGCGGAAAAACTAGTGGCCATAGGCTTCTGATTAAATGCTGCATTTATTGTTTCATGTTGTGCAGTGCTACATGAAAGAGCAATTCTGGATTGAAGTTTACAAATCCAAATTCTCCATATTCCATTTGATGTATCTTTTAGGTATGGCATATGCTATGTCATCATCTTGCTCGAAATTCATCTCGGTGATAGTAGTCTTGTTTTTCCTTACACCTGGAATAAAAAAACAGAGGGATTATTGTTGGTATAAGTTGGATAAAAGAGCAACAGGTGATAGAACTATATTATTCATTCCGTAAATCCAACGAGGTGAGTTAACTCTCTCCAGCCTCACTCTTTCCCTTCCCTCACTTTCTGTTCCTTCGCTGGTCCAGGAAGAGGCGGCTCAGCCTACCGGAGCAGAAGGGTGTCCCGAGGCTCATATCCCCCCGAGAGATGGGTGAGGAGCAGTGGCTTCCTGTAGCCGGCAGTTCGGAAGGTGTCCCTCCACCTGGAAGGTGTCCTTTCCCCCAGTCCATGGGTCCTCAGGGGGCCTCTTCAGTTTGCGGGAAGTGCCATGTGGGCTACTGGTGGCCACACCGCTACCCTCTGTAGCCATGCAGCGGTGTCCCTGACAAATGGCTGTGGGTCCTCACCCTCCCTCAACTTCCCTTGATGTCCCTAGGGTAGTGGGGAAGGGCAGAAGGTAGAGCTCCTGCATAGAAGCCTGGGGAAGGAGGTGACAGGTTAGAGAGAGGTTTAGGGAGCTTAGGAAATAACTTGGAATTATACAAGGAGCTGGAAAAGTAGTTTTCCTGCAGCTAAAATGTTAAATGTTAACACAATTAATGTAAGGCCCTTCGTGTCCAGTAGAATCATTTTACTGTATTTGGAAATATTCGTGTCAAATATTTGCCAGCATTAATGTGGAACATTAAGGTTAGAGTCCATTTGGTTTCTGGTCTGCTTTGTTTTAGGTTAAGAAGCCTCTTTATCAGACAATAAGCAAGGCAGGGTCAGGAAGGGGCCAAGACTAACATGAGTTCAATGTTATTACGTGACGTAGATACTATTTACCCTGTCAGAAATGGAATCGTTTTTGCATACAGCGTATCTCCAACAAATATTCACCTTCTGGCTTTACAGACTGTCGGGTGTTGATTCCTGTCTTTTGAGATCAACAGAAGTTTCACTGGCATTCAAACAAAAACAATGCGAAGCAAAGCAAAAGACAAATAACCTGAAAGGAAGCTGTACGCTTGCAAATCATCAGATTACAATTACAGCCATGTCCACGTGATCAGGGTTAGGAAGGAGGATTTTGTGTGACTCACCTGCGTATTTTGATGGATATTCATTGTCTTCATTGGACACATTGGACAATCCGTTGAGTGTTATGGGCGCTGCAAAATATTTGTAACTATTTATTTGCCTTGAAAACTTGTAACATGAAAATGTAATTACCCTGCGATAGAACTGTACTTCCCCAGTGGCTAGTGTTACTTTTCTTTAAAAAAGCTTTATTTATTTATTTTGAGAGAGAGCGCGCGCGCGAGAGAGCCGGGGAGGGGCACAGAGAGAGAGAATTCCAAGAAGGCTCCATGCTGTCAGCACAGAGCCCAACGCAGGACTCGAACCTAGGAACCATGAGAT
>NW_027531921.1:316559-326448 GCF_008692635.1 Crocuta crocuta
GCACTAAAACCACAAAAAGAAAAAAACAAAATAACTTAGGGAGTTTGTCCATTATTTAAATGTTTTAATTCTTTTATCAGAAGAAAGTTCAACTGCGGCCCAGTTATCTGCTCCTCCTCTACCCTTTGAAGTAAGACGTCCTGCTCCCTCCAGGGTTCTGAAGTAGGGCCACTTAATATGAGGTTAGCACCCACCGNCAGACAGATATCAGTGGTAATGCAGAATGACACACACCGCCAGAATCAAATAGAGGAGGGAGTAGAATTGCAAACGGGAGGGATTTTGTGATCAAAATGCCTGGTCCCCCACTTATTAGTTGACTTTCAGCAAGCCACTTGCTTTCTGACTCTCAGTTTTCTCATCTATAAAATGGGAGTAAAAATAGTACCTCTCGCCTGAGGTTACTGTGGTGGTTCAATAAGTTAGTGTAAAGTTCACACAGCAATGTCTGAACAAGTGTCAGCAGTTGCTATTATATATGATAATATCTACATCTAGAGTAGACCAACAGCTCCGTACACTTCCAACCTCTGACATGTTAGTCGGCGACCTAAACCCGAGTGACTGGCTCCCAGAGTTTATTTTACAGAGACAGATTGTCCTTCCCCAATCTAGAAGTTCTCATTATGCACAAGGAGGTTTCAGGCTGCCCCTCTTCCACGGACACATAGAAAAGAGTGAGCCAGTAGGTCTTTGGACCCTCCCCAAACCCATCGAGATTAAGCAGGGGGTCCCTCCTGCCCTGTGTGAGCGCAGCCAAAGTCAGCTACTCTTCATGAAGCTTGTGTGGACGATTGGTCTGGTGCCCACCTGATACCCCCGGGCAGTCTCCTGTGGTGGGTTTTTGCTTTATTCCTCCAACACCCTATCCCTGTCTTCTTCCCATCATTCTCTGGCTGTGAATGACCCTTGTGAGGCCTGGGCCCTCCCTGTGTCTCTATGCTGAATTCTCAGGATTGCATCTCTGACTCATTCCTTCCACACTCCTTTGTCTTTAGACCTGGATTGATCCTGCTGTTTGTTTCCTTTTGTTTTCATTTTGGGCTGTCGATTATCTCATGGCATCGATGTTTTAATCAGTGTATAAGTCAGGATCCTACCAGAGAAACAGAACCAATAGATATGTATGTCATATATACATACATATGTACACGTATCCTACATAGAGAGGAGATACATATAGCATATGTGTACATGTATATTTTCTATATATCTGTATATGTCTATCTCTATCTGTCTACGAGTTGGCTTACACGGGTACAATTTTTTCTTCAGCCAAACCTCAGTTTTGTTCGTAAGGCTTTTCACCTGATTGGGTGAGGCCCGCTTACATTGTTGAGGATAATCTCCTTTACTTAAAGCGATTGTGGATGTTAATCGTATCTACAAAATACTTGCACAGGAGCCCCTGCAGTGGTGTTTGATTAGATGACGATGTACCATAGCCTAGGCAAGTTGACACATTATACTCAGTTTCTCCAAAATTTCCCTGAGGCCCAGTGAGCACATTACTCCCCTTAGACGTGGTCTGTCCCTTGGGTTTAAGATGCCATGTACCCAGGCTAGCTGGCTATGCCTAACCACCTGCAAGGATATGGCTCTATATTAATGATGTTGACAGAGGTCTAGAGGGAAGCATGGGTTAAACGCCCATTTAATTCTGTTCTCATTTTATAATCCCTCTGGAGTTATAGGTAATGCTTTAGTAAACAATTAGGCTTGAGATAAACTGGGGCGCCTGCCTGGGTGGCTCAGTCGGGTAAGCGTCGGACTTCAGCTTTGGTCATGATCTCATGGTTTGTGGGTTCCAGCCCCGCATCCGGCTCTGTGCTGACAGCTCAGAGCCTGGAGCCTGCTTCCGATTCTCTGTCTGTCTGTCTGTCTGTCTCTGTCTCTCTGCCCCTCCCCTGCCCACATGCTGTGTCTCTCTGTCTCTCAAAAATAAATAAACGTTAAAAAAATTTTAAAAATATAGATTCTTGGGGCCACCGGGGGGCTCAATCTGTTAAACATCTGACTTCAGCTCAGGTCATGATCTCACGGCCTGTGAGTTCAAGTCCCGCATCAGGCTCTGTGCTGACAGCTCAGAGCCTGGAGTCTGCTTCAGATTTTGTCTCTCCCTCTCTCTCTCTGCTTCTCCTCTACTGATTCAGTCTCTCTCTCTCTCTCTCAAAAATAAATACAACTTCAAAAAAGTTTTAAAATACAGATTCTTGGGTACCAACCCCCAAGACCTACTAATTCTGTGTCTTCAGGGAGATACTGCATATGTACATTTGAAGAATATTTTTTCCCGGTGATTCCGATGCTCCTGCTATGGTCTGGCCTCCTTGTGTGACTGACTGATAAGTAAATTCCTACAATAATCTTTCAGCTGATCTATGCAGCCTACCCAATTCTGTCTTTCAAAGTGCTTCTCTTATTTCCAGGGAAGGGTTCCCTTTAGGGTTGGTTCTCTGCCATAAGACTAATTCTGTGTTTTCCTCTCCTTCACTCTCTCTAGTTCCGCTACAACCTCCCACAAACAGGCTCAGCAGCACTCCAGGATCAGACCAGTCTGGCCCCCAGAGAGGGTACTAGGAGGGCCTCTGTACCCATACTGCTAGCTTCATTACAGTCTGACTTTTGACCATCCATCCTAGCGATTTTAACCAAGCTCTTACTTCGTTTGGAATCCCTTGCCTTGCTTCGCCACCTTCAGAGCTAGGTTTCCTTCCCTTTCCTATATGTTTAGTCTCTCTAATCTGGCTCTTACCCCCTTTTTTACCGCGATTACTCTTCTGTGACCCCTGTGCCTTATGTTGTATTGGAGGATAATACTAATTCATACCTGTGCCTCGCGAAATTGTTATGCGAAGATTAAATAAGCATTACAGTCTAGAATGGTTTGGCTATCTGCCCAGCTCCCGTAGGTTATTGGTGCTTTGCCAGACTGTGGCTGAGCCTACTGTAGACCAGTTGTCTCTTTGAAATGTGGTCCATTCTGCAGCCAGAGTAGGGGGATCATAGACAAGAAACACGACAGTGCCTCCTGGCAGCATGCGGCACGTGGGAAAGGAGAGACAGCCGGATCTCGCCTGAGATGGAGGCTGAAGACAGGGGAGAGGCGGTTTGATGAAAGAAATCAATGATGCTACTACAAAATGGAGGAGGGGATCTGTTTTAACAGAGGGGTGTCATATGAAGAACTCAGGAAATCTGAGTTAAACACAGATCTACTTAACCTACGCACAGTAGTACAGATACAAAAAATAGTTTAACGATTCTAGGTACGTCGGTTTTCTTCCATCTTTACAACAACTCAGTATGGAACAAACTCGAATGGGCATCAACTCCCTTTTATAGATGAGGATACTGGTGGTCAGCGAGGGACATTGACTTTCCCAAGGTGTGCACGGTATCCTCAAATACTTCCGCGGTTTTCATGATCAATCATAGGCTGATTACTTCCAGTTAGGTCTCTAGTTTGTACCTTGCCCGTGAAACTCTATCCAGCCTTCACAATATCTCCAGTAGAATTTCAAATTCAGCATTTCCAAGAGACAGTTCTTTAAAATTTTTTTTCAACATTTATTTATTTTTGAGAAACAGAGAGAGAGAGAGCAGGGAAGGAGCAGAGAGAGAGGGAGATACAGAATCCAAAGCAGGCTCCAGGCTCTGAGCTGTGAGCACAGAGCCCAACGCGGGGCTCGAACCCACAAACCGTGAGATCATGACCTGAGCTAAAGTCGGATGCTTAACCAACTGAGCCACCCAGGTGACCCCCAAAGGAGAGTTCTTGATTCACATCTTTCTCCCTCATATCTGTTCCTCCTCCTCTCTCCCCATCAGTTACTGGCACCACCATTCACCCAGCTACTTGTGTCTATAACTAACACTCATCCTAGATTTCTTTCCTTTACCTAGATTTTATTTTCCCTTATTCCAGCACTAACTCCCTGTTGACTCTACGTCCAAAATACATCCTGAATTTGAACTCTTTACCCGACTCATTCTGCTTCCACCTGAGTTGAGCCATCAACATCTCTTGCCTGGACTTCTGCAGGGTACTTGTCACAGACCTCCCTGCTTTCACAACTCACTAAGATATAGTCAATACAATCATCACAATTATCATTTAAAAACATAAATCAGATCATGCAATTTTCCTGCTCAAGTGCCTGCAATACCTTACCATTGCAATGAGATATTTGAGCTTATCGCCATTCCCAGTCGGGCACCGTGTGATCTGACCCTTGTCCATCTTTCTGGCCTCATCTCCTGCCTTGTTCTATCATTTTGTCCCTGGGCACGTCTGGCCCATTCATTCTCAGGACCTTTGCATTAGCTCTTCTATCAGCCCAGGAAACACTTCTACATATAAGTGCTTGCTTGCTTTCTTGTCATTCAGGTGTCGCCCCAATGTCATGCTCTCAGAGTGGCGTTTCAGGACCATCCAAGGATGTTCCGTCGCATTATTATTCTGTTTTATTTTCTTTGTAGCACTCATCATGATCTTACGTTCTTATTATTTGTATGGTTCCTTGTGTGGATCTGAGCCTTGTACCACGCACAGCTCCTAGTACGATGGTTGATTTTCCCCACTGTCCTGAGCTTTGTCCTCTAATGTCCTGAAGTATTTCCCATCATCAGAAGTCATGACTCTAGACTTCTCTGTGTTCTTTAGCCAAAATCTGGACCACTTTGACGAGTTCGTAGTACCTTTTGCGGAAGGACACAGCAGAGAATCTCCAGAGAAGAATATTCAAAATGGTGATGAAGCTGGAAACTTCAGGAGGAACAGATCATGGAATGTCAGTGATTTCTATGGTGCAGGGCAGACCAGGGAGAACAGTCTCAGGTTCATCACCGGTTCTCATTATTCTCTTGCTCATTCCTGCTGTCTCGCTTTCTCCCTGATGTTTAGTCATTAATGCTTCTAGTTGGATTAAAAATAAACTCTCCTGGGCTTTCTTTTCACCTTCTAATGAAAACCTTTGAATTCAGATGGAAATTGCACTTTTGTCTAAATTCTCAGCAGAACATTTGAGCTTCCTAGGTGACCTTCTGTGATTTTGTTTTATTCTGCACATGCCCTGGTATGATCTCATGCCGGAGGCTGTGTTCTGATCGAGGCAAATGGCTGGAAAATTCAATCGACTTTCCTTTTATGCAAAGCCAAGTAGTTAAATGTATTACAGTCTCCGATTTCCTAGGCAGTGGGTTGCAAACACCATCATCTTTCCTCTTATCTCCTGACTTCAAAAGAAATGAGCGCCATTTTGGTAGCAGTACCGGACGTGGGAGAACGAGCAGCACAGGACACAGCCTCAGTGGAATGTAGTTCCCGTTCTGCCGGTCCTTCTGCAGAGACTGGTTCCTATTTTCCACTCAAGTAGGTCCTGACTCATCTTCCCTTGCCGTAGTGTGGCTCTGTTGTTGAGTCTGTTAGTGCTCAGCTGTGCTGTCCCCCTGTCCCAAATGGGGATCCAGGGATCAGTCCCAGAGACTCAGGTGTCTCAAACAGCACCATTGATGTTTAACAGTCCAGGGTCCAAGGTTACTCTCTTGAGAATCCTTCCTAGACAGTTCATTTCAAATAGTTTATTTATATTGGAGTGCGTTTCAGTCAGGAAGTAATTTAGATCGGGTCTAGAACAGAGGCACTCCTTTNTTTTTTTTAATGTTTGTTTATTTTTGAGAAAGAGAGAGAGAGAGAGGCAGAGCAAAAGTGGGGGAGGGGCAGAGAGAGAGGGAGACAGAGAATCAGAAGCTGTCAGCACAGAGCCCCACGTGGGGATCAAATTCCCGGACAGCAAGATCATGACCTGAGCCAACATTGGACGCCCAGGAGACTGAGCCACCCAAGCGCTGCAAATATATTTGTATCTTACATGGAAATGTCAGCACTCTAGAATACAAGATAAAACTGTAATTTTCCTTTCTTCTGCTATCCTTTCCCAGTGTTGATAATACAGTTATAAAAGCATAATAATAGGTATTTGTGAGGCTGGGCTAGAGAAGTTAATTTTGTGGTTTTANCTGCCAAAGACTGTTGCCTAGACCCATTGTTTTGTTGAGGGTTGCAAAATGGTGATGTTTTTCCTAATTTTCTCATCCCTTCTGTATATATTTGCTGGAAATTTGCTTAAAAAAAGGATCTTCTTGTTAGCTACTTGAGGATGTTGATATGTGATGCATTACAGTCATTCCGGGCATTATTATTATTATTTTTTTTATGTTTGTTAGGAACCCCTTCATGGTGGCTTTTGAGTAGGGCTGGAAGTTTCCATCGGGTGACCAAGCAGATAGGTCACATCAAAAGCTGTTTGAGTGGGATGCCTGGGAGGGAAACGGGCTGCCGATGTTCACGGCTTCATATTTACTCTTCTTTGACCTCTGGATGTAATTTTACTACACCGAGCACTCTCCTACCCTACCCTCGCCCTGGTGCACTGTTGAAAAGAAGTGGTAAAAGCGGGCATCGCTCATCATGTTTCCAGTTTCAGGAAGAAAGCTTTCAGCGTTCCAACAGAATGTGGGAAGTTTGTGCACTCTATGTACACCAGCCCTACCCTACCCCGCCCCCATGCGCTTTCGTAGATACTTTTAAAAAATGTTTATTTCTTTTTAAAATTTTTTACTGTTTATTTATTTTTGAGAGAGACAGCGCGCAAACTGGGGAGGAGCGGAGAGGGAGGGAGACACAGAATCCGAAGCAGGCTCCAGGCTCTGAGCTGTCAGCACAGAGCCTGACTCGGGGTTCGAACCCACCAACCGGGAGATCATGACCTGAGCCGAAGTGGTTCGCTAACCAGCTAAGCCCCCCAGGCACCCCTACATTTGTAGATCCTTTTCACCAAGCAATGATGCAGGCTTGAGGCTGCAAGAGCTGCTAGGTTTGGCTAATCTGCCGTGTGTTCCATTGGTTAGTAGACAATGAGCGAAATGGGGACAGTCTGTTACTTCCAAGTACAGCAAAAGCAGGATCAGAAGGTTAGCCTGGTGTTAGCCCTCCATGTTACTGATCCCACAGAATGACAGCCCGAGGGACAAGGTGACAGATCCACGAGCAGTGAGTCTGTCATGGAGGGGCTGTCTCCATACGACACCCAGTGGGTTGTATAGCCTGAAAGTGTACCCTAAGGGAAGTCCCATGCCTCCCCAGAATTGGGGAAGTGGAGCTGCCTCTTCGCAGCCCCCCGCAAAGTAGGGAGGTGTTAAGAAACAGAGCCTTTCACCAAATCTTAGGTCAGCTTGCAGCTGAGCCTTGCTTATGGGGCTCTGTGGAGGTACCTGAGCAGTAATAAAAATGCTTTGATTTTTGTTTACTTATTACAGTGATATTATAGTTATGCTGAATGGGTCAGTTATCAAATTGTGTTCTTTAGAACTCATTCAGTCAGGGGCGCCTGGGTGGCTCAGTTGGTTGGGTGTCTGACTTCAGCTCAGGTCGTGGTCTCATGGTTTGCGGGTTTGAGCCCCGCATCAGGCTCTGTGCTGACAGCTAGCTCAGAGTCTGGAGCCTGCTTCAGATTCTATGTCTCCCTCCGCTCTGCCCCTTCCCCTCTCGCGCTCTGTCTCTCTCTCAAAAATAAATGTACATTAAAAAAATTAACAACAACAACAACAAAATCATTCAGTCATGGTAAACCTGGAGTTTACCACTAGATGGCGCGTGGCAAAATTCATCATCTGATTGGTCAGTATGGAAAGCTTTCTCTACAGGAGAGATTATAAAGCTAATTGTCATTCATTTCAAACTATATATGAATTTGAACTTTAATTACTGTGCAAGAATTATTTAAAAAGCATTCTCTTTATTTTCAGGACTTTGGACCGAAGAATAATAAACACTTGTGTATACTTAACCTAGATTCACCAATTATTAACATCTTGCTACATTTGCTTTATTGATCTCTCACTATGATTTTTCTCTAAAGCATTTTCAGAGTAATTTGGAGGCATTATGGCACTCACCTCTCAGGACTTAACCTGTATCTCACGAGAACAAACCATCATCCTCTGTTATGAAACCTAACAACTTTTACGTTGATCCAATATATATTACTTACACACTAAAATACTTAATACCAATTAAAATATTTAATATGTATTCCTTCATTTCCTCCACCCACCAGGAATCCAATCTTTTTAGGCAAACAATGTAACAACCCTACTTATATATGTTACCCAAAATTGATGAAATGTAAAAAGTATGTTAATCAGATCTCTCTCTAAATGCAGCAGTTCTACGCGTCATGTGTGATAAACACCTGTATAGAAGTTTTGGGGGTAGTCATTCGTTAGGTTATGAGCTTTCAGAAGGGAACAGGCTGTGTTTTATTCATTTTTATACTGACTGCCCACCACACAGTATATTGAATGTGGTGAGACTCAGTACATGTTTGGGGAGTGAAAGAATGGTTCTCTCTTTTTTATTGTAGTGAAATATACATGACATAAAATTTAACATTGTAACCATTTTAAGTGTGCAGTTCAGTGGCATTAAGTACATTGACATTGCTGGGCATGGTTCTCTTTTACTAACATAAGGGATGTATGTTAATTGCAGAAAAGTTATCAGATCATCAGAAAGAAAAACAATCTAAACCCCCATCTGATTCTACCATCCACAGAAAGCGCAGTTGTAATCACTCGTAACATTTCGGTGTCTCTCCTTCCAGATTTCCTTGCGTACATTCATTCCTGTCCACTTAGGTTATATGAGGGATTGCGTTATACATGTTGTACAATAACCTCATATTTCCTTAACATAGAGTCAATATTTTGTCATGTTAGTGTTAATATTTACAGATAAGGGTTGTTTTGGATCTGGTTGTATGTCATCCACTGTTGTCCTGACATATCCCTCCAGTAGCCATGCTGATGAGTGGGGGTAAGGACACAGATGAATTCTGTGCATTATTCTTTTTTCTCTGAGCATAGCATATGATAACAGCACTGGTTTCGGGCCTGAATTTCTGTGTGTAATTTGGGGATTGCAGAAGGCGTTAGGCATGTTTTGCAGAGGCCCATGTTTAGGTCAAAGGTCTAATGACAGCGCTGCACCAAGGGAGGGCAGAAGAACAATCTGTCCTTTGAATGGAATGTCACCCCACTCCAAAATCTTCCTCTGGAGAACTTGTTGCTGAACGCCAGCCCCTCCTTATTACTTACCTGGGGAAAACACATATTGAACAACAAACTGCTACTAGAGACTAGACCTTGTCAGTGTTGTCTGATGCCTAGTAGGACCACTGCAGGAAAAAATATTAATGAGACCGTTGCTAGGCGACGGGAGAGCCAAAAGCCCATGGCATTGTAGGGGTTCCACTGGAAATCAAGGCAATTTAAGTGTGTTTTAGACCAGAGGTTTAGCTATTAAAATCTGTTCTTTGATGAGCGTGTACTTTTTGGCATGTAATGTTTAATACGATTTCGTGTTTTGGGAGGAATTTGACGATAATCCCAAGGCATTCCATTTCTTTCCGTAGAGCTAATCCCTTCTTCGGAACGCAGCTCATTTTCAAGTGGCTGTTGCTGCCTTCCCCCAGCCCTTCAGTGCGACAGCCTCAGAGCTGGTGGAGAGGCAGCGCGCAGGCAGCTGGTAAGTAGCTGAGAAATATTTTGTAAAATCGATCCCCAAGATACGCTTTGCCAAGCAAGTGACATGTTTTGATGGCCTAGGATAATACAGAACTATGTAGGAATTCCTGATTCTAATCAGCAGCATCGGGGAAAATGGATTAATTACATTCTAAATATTCCACGGTCGCTTTTACTACTTTAAAAGCCTGCGTCTTACATGGTAAATGAGCTGCTGGAGAGAAATCTAGAAACGTCCCTTGTGAGTCTGGGAAGACATTTCCCAACGTATGACTTGATGAAGATGTTATACCGGAATGAG
>NW_027531921.1:326458-327826 GCF_008692635.1 Crocuta crocuta
AGATGTTCTCAGATCTGAGTTCCTGTCCCGGTGTGGAGAGAGCATGAGAAAACTGTTACTTGGCAGTGGGAAGAAGGATACCATGCCTCATTTTTTTTTTTAATTAAGAAAATCATGTGACTGGATGTCTGTACAAGAGAGAAAATGAGAAGGAGGGCAGCCCTGTAACGTTCCGCTTCATTGCTTCATGTGAGAGATGAACATGGGTTGAAGGGGAAAGATTAAAATTTGGTTATAGGCTGAAAATTCATGAAAACGAAACAATGAATATTGCAACTGCGCCTTTATTTTGAAAAGTGCTTGGCTGTACTTGCAGACACCCATGTGTACGGTAAAGGCAGAATATGCTCAGTGCCTCTTTATTTCAAAGGGGATGGAAGAAAGAGAGCAGATTGAAAAAGCTTTGATGTTTGTCTCTGAAATGTGTCTGAAAANTTATTTCTTTGACATTTGGAGTGTTTTGACACTTCAACAGGAAGGAAGGAGGGGGGGGAATGAGGTAGATCTTTGAGTCAGATGACAAACAGCGATCAAGGAGGAAACCCAAGAAGGAAAAGCTTAAAAGAACCCCCGCAAGATGGGCCATTTGTTCCAAGCTGAAAATGTCCGCTAGTGGCATGTTTTGCACGGGGAATGGGGGAGAGTGTGCTGGAGGCAAAGGGAGGGTGCATTGAACCGAGCACTGCGGCAGAGAGAATGCCTGACGCATCCTGGGACATGTGACCATCCTCTAGTGTGGTGAAGAAAATGTTCCAGGAGTCCATCTTGTATAAGACGTTCCACACCTGCTAACCTGCAGATAATACTGTCATCCTCATGTCGTACATAATGTGCTCCCCCTGCTTTCCTAGCTCTCGTTGAAAGACTGTTGTTCCCCTTTATTATAAAAATCTCACATAGTAATCATTTCAAATTTGGAAAAATTACCCTCAGTCCCTCTTTCCTGAATAGGTACAAATGAATGCACAGAAATGTGCATTTATACAGAAAATGAAGATCGTACGTACATACGGTTCTCAACTTGCTTCAGTCGTCATTAAACAGCATATTGGGGGCAGTTCGTCATAGTTTTAAACATTCCGTAAGAGTGCGATACTCTATGGATGCATCATTTCTGATCATTTAAGTGTCCCACTCAATGTCTAATTATCGAGTGTTTATACGTGCAATTTTTGCTGTTACCATTTAAAGACTATCTTTCCATATAAATCTCTGTGTGCTTTTCTGATTTTTGTTTCCCCAGGATAAATTTGTAGACGTGGAATTTCTGGATCAAACGGTATGAACCAGTTTAAGATTTCTCCTCCACCGCCTCCTTAAACATTATCGCCTAATTTATTGATCATATGTGGTGAAAACATTATTTCC
>NW_027531921.1:327844-328355 GCF_008692635.1 Crocuta crocuta
CCATGTTGCGGCCTTACAGTCTAGATAGCCTTGGCTATCAGTTTTCTGATTTTGTGACTTATTTCTCTCCTTTGATGAGTATATTTCCCTGTCTTTTGGTCCCAGTCATTCTACTGCTTCATTTTTTTACAGTTAACTCTAATTCATCTGGAATGCATTTTGGTATGTGGAATGAATCTGAAGTAGGTTCTAATTTTGTTTTTTTTTCCAAATATGTTAANCTGTCCCAGATGCGCTATTCGCCTCGGACACAGTTGACATCCTAGTTGTGGGTTCAAAACTTACCCTCCCGGGGTTAGTGTTACTTGTAAGTTTCCTCCCTCAACCTCTTTTTCTACTCCTCAGGTACTCGGAGAATTAAAGCTGTCTGGATTCAGTTCCTGGAGTTTTCTAGAATGGTATAAGAAGGAAATGTAAGGACTGTGAGAGGAGCAGAAATGATGCTCGCCAGCCTGTCGCTGGCAGCAGTCTGATGTAGGGATTTAAAGGAGGTAGGATGAGCCCCACTCCA
>NW_027531921.1:328455-330562 GCF_008692635.1 Crocuta crocuta
GGAAGCCTCAAGCATGAAACAGACTCTCAGTGGGAGAAGCGGTAAGCGTCGCTCACAGAAACATTTGATTATGAAAATGACCCGCCACCCGGTGTCGCCACCCCCCTCATCCTCATGTCCGACACCGCCTTCTTTCTCTCTTGACTTCTGACTCTGGCCTCTAGCCTTTACTGCCTCAGGAAGAAAAACAGGGGGCATTGAGGGGGCGGATGCCTCGCGTGTTCTCATTGCAAGGGGCTCTTTTGGCTCACAGCCATGGCCCTGGGTCACTTGTTGACTCGCCGCATTAGGCTGCAGTTTGTTTGCGACCGGAGGCTGGTTTCCCTGGCAACAGCAGCTGGTGGGGCATGCGCGGTGGCAGAGGGTGGCTGGGGGGCCGGCGGCACTGAAGGAGCGCATCTGCAGGCGTGATGTCAGTGTCTGGGGGCTGAGCTGCCAGCGTCCGGGCGTCGAGAGCGTCGCGTTGGTTTTTAATACGCGGAAGGCTTTGGGCTGCTCCCTTTTCCTCTCGGATTCCCTGCTGTCCCTCTGTCCAGCAGTGACCACCAAGTATTCCCAGTGTTCGAGGCCACCGATGCCCCCCGCGGCCCTGAGGGGATTCGCGATGGTGTGGGCACAGGAAAGGAGCTGCTCGCTTTCAGACCACCCCTTGCCAGTTGCATGGCCATAGGGTAATTACTTAACGTCTCCGGGCTTCAGCTTTGTCAGATTAAGCTGCAGATTCATGATAGCACCTTTAGAGCAGTGGCGGTTCCGTAGAATCCATTGTGTAAGTGTTGGCATTATTGTCTGCCCTGAAACAGACCTGCGCGGCAGTGTACAAACTTGCCCTCTAAGGCCCATTGGTCAGGTAGCGCGCGCGCGCGCACACACACACACACACACACACATTTACCCTTGCAGCACACACACTGTTCCCACGGCACATGGACAGGCACACAGTCATCTCTCGTATCACTCAGACTCACCCCAAAGACACACATACTGTCCGCAAAGCAGAAAGTCTCACCTCAGGGACACAGAGAGGCCCCACATGACACACACTCGCCCTTCCGTCAAGCCTTTCCCAAGACACACCCACAGTACCGACGTCACAGACTGTCCCCACAGCACACGAGCCCTTAGTGTGGCGCAGTCTCTGTAGCAGATGCATACGCACCCCGCAGCACACAGGCATGCCCTACAGGACCCACACCGTTGACCATGGCGTCTGCCCCTTGCACGTAGACTCGCCCCAGCCCACAGATTTTTCCCAGGGCCCCGCTGACTAAACCCAGAGCCGGGGGGCTCCCGAGGGCACAGACTCCCCTTGCACCCCAAAGACAGTTCCTAGAGCGCGCGGGCGCCCCACCTCAGGCCCTGACTCATTTCACGACACAGATGCCACCCACAGCACACAAGCACATCCCACAGCACAGCACCCCGCCCCCACAGCGCACGCTGGTCATCCGGATTCGCGTCCCAAAAGCCTTACGCCTTATGGTGACCGCACGTTGCAAATGCACGCCCAGGACACGCACAGAATCCCATCAAAACACACAGATTCTCCCATTAGCGTGAGTACTCGCTCCGCAACACACACAGACGCCGCCGAACACCGAGACTCACCCTGAGCGCGTAGACAAGCCCTTTCCCCACCGCGGTCACACAACTCACACAACTCACAACTCATGGGCATGCCTGTAAACACATAGATTTCTCCTGTGGGGCACAGATCTGCATCATAACGCAGACTCACTGTAACATGGGAAACCTACACATCACGTACACATTCCCCAGTTCCGGGACACGCAATGTGCCTATTGCCCCTGGGAGGCAAATGCTTCCATTACGGTTTCGGAGGTACCTCACCATATGGCTGAGCTGCGACTCTGACGGGTTGTGTCGTGGTTAAGAGCAAGGCCTCTGGACCCAGACTGCCTGGGTTGGGATCCAAATTCCACCTCTTTCTAACCACATCACCTTGGGTAAGTACATTTCTCTGTTCTTTAGTTGGCTCATCTGTAAAACGGAATGGTAGTAGTACCTACTCAAAAGGGTTGTTGTGAGAGGTAAATGAGTTAAGCTGTGTTAAGTGCTTAGTACAGGGCCTGGGAACTACTGGAGT
>NW_027531921.1:330586-332853 GCF_008692635.1 Crocuta crocuta
TCATCTGACCACACGAAGATTGACCACGCGATACACAGGCCAGCTTGAGAACACACTGCAGCACAGATACCTCCCCTCCCCCCACGCTGCAGCGCACACACACAGAGCCACAGAGCCCTAAACCGGATGCCGTTCACAATAGAACAAACTGTATCACAATCAAGAAGTTGGCTATTCTAGGTGCACAGGCTTGTTCCATTATACACTGCCTCGCCCCACAATATTCAGACTGGGTGCATGACGCCCAGCCTCACGCCACAAGGCAGAGACCCATGGCACAACCCACACCCACACAAACACGCATGTGTGCACCCACACTTCAGTGACGTGCCCTATGTCACACCAACACACCCTTCCGTGCTCGGATTTTATTTTATTATGTGTGCATGTATTTTCTATTCCCACAAATGAGCCTCTCCTATAAAGTGAGGCATGCGTCATGAATACAGAACACTCCAGAATACCTGTTACATATCCCAGGACACTCAGAGGCACTTTGGTGCAGACAGAGAAGCCTCGCCATGCTCACGAGCGCCTAACACAAAGCCTCATTCCACACCGCGCACACTCATTCCCTCGTAAAATGCGCACTGACCTCTATTACACAGACATGTCCGGAAGCACGAAGATACCTCCTTTGGACACAGACAGACCCCAAAATGCACACATGCCTCATGAACACAGGCATGTGCACGTGCACACCCCCCCCCCCACACACATTACAACACACACAGGCACCTTACAGTGCACAGACGGCCCCCTCTACAGCCTCCCAGCACTGCATCCCGGCGTGCAAACTTCCCCTCTGAAGCAAAGCCTTGAGCAACTGTCCCTGGCCCGACTCTGCAAGGCACAGATGCGGGCCATAATCCAGGCAGCCGACTCACAAGGAAATACGCCTTTCGAAATAGGTACTCACGCAAACACACTGATTTCTTTGACAGCTCACAGTATTGCACAACCACACGACTTTCCTTTAAAGGAGAGGCTTCTTACCACTTGCACAGCTGGAAAGCCTGGCCACAGAGCGCAGACATTAGCATCACAATACCCTCTCACCAACCCACCGAGTCGCACAGATGAGCCCCACACCTGCTTGGCTCAAACATATAATCCCTAGGTGTTCTGGAACCCGAGACTCACCACAGTGGCTAGGCACACCCCACAGGCACAGCACCACACCCCACAATAAAGGGACGGTGTCGCTTGTGGTTTAGAAGCTTACCCTTAGGATCCAGACCTCCTGGGTTCCAGTCCCATGAGTATTGTTTACTAATTGCGTGACGTTGGAAAGGTTTCTTAACCTCTCTGCGCCTTATTTTTCTCAGGTACGAATCGCAATAAGGATAGTATCTACTTAGTAGGGCTGTTAAGAGGAACAGAATTAGTGTTACCGATGTTAGCTGACCTCGTTGTTACTGTTACTGTTGTTATTTCTACACACGGAAGTGGACGGTGCTGGTAAGACTTGATGGGAAAAAATTAGAATCAACCCCCGACACGTGGGGTCCACCTCCCTGAAGCCCAGAATCCCACCATGGCTCACACTCTCACCACTGTTTGCTTTACAATCCCCAGATGACAGCACTTAGCCCACAACACCCAGAAGCAGCTACCACACAACATACCCATGATACAGATTCACTCCTCCAGGCGAGGGCTCGCCAACTAAGCACGCTGCATGCTATACACACATGCTCTGCAATATACGCACCCTGCGCGGAGCACATGGGCCGCCACGACATACGGCACAGATAAGCTCCAGGTACTTGGATACAGTGTGTAACCCCTCGGTGTTCTGTATGCACAGAGAAGCCTCCCTTTAAAATCCTTGCAAGCAGTCCGCCACACGTAGGTGTGTCCAACACACAGAATCGTATCACAGGGTCCCTGTCACAACCCACCCATCTCACTCGTTGGTCCCAGATGGCTCCCAGCCCGCAGACTCAGCGCCTAATGCACACTCTCTTTGCCCAGGATTCACACGTGCTCCATAACACACAGGCCTGTCCCTCGGCCTGTGGCCTGTCCCCCCCCCACCCATNNNCCTCTGGCCTCCCCCCCCACCCATCCCCCAAGCAGATCTGGCGCGCACAGAATCACAGGACGATGCACACCCACCCTGCAGTGCCCGTTTTAGGCACATGACATGCACGCTGGCCCCAGTAAATACCTCCGTTTCACGACACCAAGACTTGTCGTAGGGACGCACAGAAAACAGACCGGATGCACGATCCCTTGACGCGCCCCCCACCAGCAGCTCTGCA
>NW_027531921.1:332868-333699 GCF_008692635.1 Crocuta crocuta
ACACGGGCGTGCCCTGCGACACAGACTCTCCATGCACGGGTTGGAATCACAAGGCACAGGCTCCCTCTACAAAGCTGATTGGCTCCACAACATCCGCAGTCACCCCACAATGAAAATACTAGAACCACAGCACCCACGCTCAGGGCAAAGCATTCTCCCCCCCCCCTTCTCTACCACGTGGAGGCTCTCTCGTGCAGAGACATGCCCCTCAACTCGCAGACCTGCCCCTTCACACCTGCACACACTGTACAATGCACACACAGGGGTCAGAACACCTTGCGTTCAACACGGGCGTGCCTCATAGAACACGTCATCCACAGCACGCAGACTTATCCCACGAAGCGCAGGTCCGGCCAACTGAGTTTGACCTAATACTGCAACCCCCAGACTTGTCCCCGGACACAGAGGCACATACTGAGATGCACAGACATGTGTCACAACGTCCGGGATTGCCCGTTTCCAGATTCACTCGACGATACCCGGAAATACCGTATCATTAACGCACAGACAGAAATACACAGCACACAGACTTGCCTCAAAAGTCCTTAGCTGCACAGCAGTGCCCAGAGGCGCCCCACAACAGAGGCGTGCCTCCGCACACCCTCACCTGGCACGGCAAACACCCCGCTTACAGGCGGGAGAGGAGCCACGAAGCTTGCGGGACAGAGACACGGCCTGCAATATGTACCCGCAGCCCATGACACAGACTTACCCCACCAGCTACAAGCCCATTGCACGGCACGCAGAATTGTAGGAAACCCAAAGTAGGCACGCAAACGCACAATGCAGACTTCACCGGTAAAGTACAGAATTGTATGGCAAAGCGCCGAT
>NW_027531921.1:333732-342864 GCF_008692635.1 Crocuta crocuta
GGGGAGCTGTGTCTCCTGCCATAAGACATCCCACAAGCCGGAAACATGCCCCAACATGCATCTCTTCCGTGACATGGTCATCCAGCCATTCTCTACAATTCCTGGGTCTGATGCCAACACCCTGCCCACCTCTCGCGGACCCACACCAAAGCACACAAACCCACCCCAGGGGGGATAGATTTTCCATGTCTTGTGTAGGGTCCATTCATGACACATAGATGTGCCACACAATACTCAGAGTTCACACACACACACACACGCGCGCACACACACACACTTTTACACACATCCCTTAGCAAAAGATGGACCCAGAAACACGTGGGGCCAGTGACAACACTCAATCTCTTCTACCAACAAGGTGTGGAATGACGTCACAAAGCAGATTCCATCCTCTGATGTATAGAACAATCCCGCAACTAACAGTGAATTAATCCCACACTTACCCCGTGGTGCAAAGATTCGCCCAAGCCCCGCACACACGAGTTCTACAACACGTAGGCACACCCTACAATGCACACTTCTCCTGCAACATGCAGGATTACATCACGACACATCAGTTCATGATTCAAGATACAGATAAGCCGGACACACTTTTGCCTCACACCACACTAACTCCACAAATCCCAAACTGCCCCCAAACCTACACTTGAACAGATTGGACCCATAGCCTCTCACGCTCACAGTATGGCACACAGACTCTAAAAAATTGCTGCCAAGTCACATTAAAACATAAAAACGTGCCCCCAGAGAAACACCCTCCCCAAGCCCGTGGTCGCCCTGTAATGGACAGAAAGGCACAATGGTGTTCAAATTCAGCTCACAGGTTTTTTAGTTGCTTCACAATATGCAGAATTACATCGTAGTGCACGACCATGACCAACAATGCACAGACCTACCCCAGAGGACAAAGGCTCCCCGACCGCACGCTTAACACACAATTCCCAACTCCGTGCCAAACACTCACACTCAACCCCAAACACACAAACCCACCCGGCATCAAATACAGCACCGCACGTAGATTGGCCCTCACATAGAATCAACTGACAGCTCACATTTGTCCCACAATGCCCAGACACACAATACAACGTGCAGACAGCAATTGCAGCTTAGCTACTCCCCAAACAGTGCACGGAGTCCAATAGCAATGCAGAGCTTTCTCTGTATCTCTGTGATATTCACTGCACAGCATCCCGAATTGCATGAGAACACACGCTTGTCCCAAAATGGACAGCTACTCCGACAGCTGCATACATTCCGCAATACATAGCTGCGTCTCAGAAGCTGTAGGACCCCCCCAAAACACACAATATTGCATAACAGCTTAGAAACATTCCTCAAAACACATACTCCACGATCAGTGGACTCCCCTAAAGTATCCAGTCGCATCCTTGAACGCCTATTCAACTCCACCCACCTCCACCAGCATTCTTGTCTAAAACATAGCATGGAAAACAGAAATTTACACGACTTCCAAACTCATCCTGCAGTGCACAGACTTTCACCCTTCCACATGGTGTGAGCCCACAACTTAGAGACTCAACCACAAAGGAAATGAACCCATCACGTACCACAACCACCAGATAGCTGCCCAAACGCAGACACGCACCACAGCCTGTGAGCCTCACAATGCCAACTCTCTCCCATAACTCCCATGCTCACCCCTCAATACTGAGGCCCACTTACGTCACACGTGCTCCATGATGCAAGAGTCCCACCACAGCCCGCGGAACCCCATCGCAGTGCACCAACTGAACTCACAGTGCAAACAGTTTCCCAAAAAATGCTGAGACCGTCTCCATAAGGCATCCAATATTACCTTAATACCCAGATTTGCCTCAAGACTCAGTTTTGCACCTCCGTGCTACAGAAATGCCTCACCACACCTACAACAAAGTTACGATGAACAGACTTGCCCTGCAATGCCCAGGCTTACCCCCAACACCCGCAGTTAAGTTCCGCAGTGCGTCATCTCCTGATAATGTACAGCATCACTCTACAGCGCAAAGTTACCCCCCTGTGGCCAGAATAGACTGCAGACATCCAGCCACACCTCCAAACTCAGTCTTGCCACACAATACTCAGACATGTCTTACGATGCACAAAATAGCTCCATGGTCCCTTGATACAGCTAACTTGCTTTAGACAGAGGTACCCTATAGCACATAGGTTTCTCCCCCAAGCACAAAATTGCATTCTGATGCACAGATTCAACACACACACACACACACACACACACACACACACACACACACACACACGGTCATTGCACAAGATAAATACCCCGCAAAGGACAATGTGTCTCCCCCAAACCCAGAAGTGCCCTATGATGCACAGACTTGCCTCACAGGATGAAGACATATTGCACAGTGTTCACCTCACTGGACATTCTTTATACCATAGCCTTGCCCCACAGGGCACCCCTGATCCACAACCTGGACACAATTTGTAGTGCACATCCCCCCACAACACCTTGGCAAGACCCCTCCGATGAGAAGATACACCCGACACCATATAAAGTGCCTTGAAAACATGCAGGCATTCCCCCACAGTCCCAGAATGGCCATGTCACACTCAGACTTTGTCCAACACCGTATTCACAATCAGCCTATATCGTACACACTTGCCCTGCAATACACAGCATTGGACCACAACTTCCAGAAATGCCATATCGTGTACAGACCTAAGCCCATGCCTGAGAGACCCCCTTCCTGCTTTAAAAAACCCACACAGATGCCCTGTAAGGCACAGACACACCCTACAAGGCAAAGACTGGCTCTATGACAGAACAGTTTGCTATAGAATCTCTAGAAGCCACCCATGACACAATGTCTCACCCCGTTACTCCAACATATATCCCCCAATGTACAGTCTGTGGCATATACTCCACACCTAGACACACCCTACAACGTGAGGACATGGCCCACTGTCCCCATCTTTTCCTGACAGTACATCCAAAAAATCCCAGCCACGCAGGTCACAACACCCAGAATCATGCGCACAAAGCAAGTCCCTCCAAATCAGGAGCTTGGGGCTCCCAGGACCCATATTTCATACAGACAGCCCACAATCTACTGCTTCCCCTCATCCCTGCCTTGCTACGCTCCCCTTAATGTGCGCTGAGGACAGGCTCACAGTACACATATGAATCACGCTAGTCACAGACCAAAGTCACGAGAAACTCGTTCCCTGGACCGACAGCTTACCGATGCACCACAAAACCCACATACTTGCCCCACAACACCCAGGCCCGCCCACCCTCAGACGGGCTTGCCCCACAACATAAAATGCATCACCCCCAAGACGTGTAACCTCAAGCCACAGAACGAAGAGATTCCGCTGTAACGGATTTTCTCCGCTGCACTCAGACTCCCCTTCCCGTACCGGACTCCCCCCTGCAATGCTCAGCCCCTCACCATTGCACAGAGACTAGAGCTACACAACCAGAGACCTGACCCCTACGCATTCACCACATGGCGTTGAGCATGTCAGGACTACACAGACACATGCCACCTACCTAGATCTGGGATACTCAGATGTGCCCCACAGCCCAGCCCAGAGAAGATGCAGAGTTACACAGAGACGGTTACACAGAGACGTAACCGCGACACACATGTTCACCCCGCAAGGCCCACGCTCATACCCCACTTCCCGGTCTCCTGCACAAGTCTAGGGAGGCCTCCTCTACCAAGGAGAACAGCACAGCAGGCGCGCTCATGCTGGAATATTCGGCTTCACTTCACAAGGCCCTTACTCTGTCACGCGTGCTCCTCAGCCACGTGATGCCGTGACTTGCTTTTAGGTCATTCCGAGAGTTAAAGGAGATCATTTCAAGAAAGACTCCAGGTTGAGAGCCCGGGCCAAACGACCTACCCGATGCGCGTGGATTCTCTGATCGTCAGCCCTCATTTGTAAGCGGGGTGACGCCGGGTCCTGCCTCCTAGGCGGTGGTAGGGATGAAATGACACCAGGTGTCTTCGTCTGAATTTCTAGGCAAAGAAAAGTAGAATGAGCAAGAAAGTGGGGGTACTTTTGGAGCCCTTTGTAACAGGCGAGCCTGAGGAGGCAGAAGGTGGGACGGAGGCTCTGTCAGGGTCCAGGCCCGGGCCTGGACAGCCAGGAGGCAGCGCGGGGGCTCTGCCGGGGACCCGGAGACAAGAGAACAAAGGTGGGTGCGTGCCGGGTCCCCGACAGAAATGTCTGCGATGGCAGCGGGATTTGAAGACCTGAGCAGCCGCCCGCTTTTTATCTTCAGATCATAAAAAGCCTGTGTTGTTAGACCACAGTCAATGTCTTCAATACTCCACATCTTTCAAAGGAGTCCACATTTTAATGCTTCTTTTCTCGGCTGCTTCAAGAGTAGGAAGAAAATCTTGGGCCCCTTCTGCTGGTTGTTATCGTAGGAAAGCAGGGGTGGGAATGACCGGAAAAGGTTTTCTGGAAGGAAGCGCTCACATCTACGCACACATAGTCATCATAAATAAGTCCACACTAGAACACACCACNACCTACAGGTGTATCATAATCCCACCGCCATATGTTCTTACAGCCACAGCCAAAGACATATGTTTGCCCAAGTATGAACATAACTCTCAGAGTCCCAACAGGGACCATCTCGTACATACACAGATACACGTGTGCATACACACAGGTACACACGAATGTCCACAGCTCTGTATATAGGCACAGAACAATAAATAGTCACAAATACATAATCCACACTCACGCAGACCCCAGGGAAGTGTGCAGAGATGTGAATGCTGACCTGGCTTGCACCTAGAGGACATGTTTCCTGATTCATAGCCTCGAAGACGCAAAACCACAGATGCACACACATATGCACTTATGAAAACACATAGAAGGGGCACCTGGGTGGCTCAGTTGGTTAAGGGTCCGACTTCGGCTCGGGTCATGATGTCATGGTTCGTGGGTTCGAGCCCTGTGTCGAGCTCTGTGCTGACAGCTCAGAGTCTGGAGCCTGTTTCAGATTCTGTGTCTCCCTCTCTCTCTGCTCCTCTCCCGCTCATGCTCTGTCTCTCTTTGTCTCTCCAAACTAAATAAACATTAAAAATTAAAAAAAAAGAAAACACATAGAAGCCTCTAGAGGCTCATGAGGCATAGATGCATGTATGCAGAGATGTAGACAGGCATACGTGAGCCCGCACAGAGGTACATGTTTGCGTGTGCACACACATACCTATAGACAGAGGCCCAAAGTCATCCATACGTGGACACAGGTGCATGTATATTTACTGATATGCAGATGCAGAGACATGCGCACAAACATTGAAACATAGAGAGTCATTCACAGTTACACACATGTGTTTTAAACCTGCACCCCCTGGCGTTTCCGTGCTTGGAGAGTCACACGCGTGTACACACAGAAGCATCGCTGTTACTGGAGCACGCGTGCATAAGCAAGTTCCGGCCTGCACATGCACCATGAGCGCTCCTGCTCAGCATGCAATTTAAATGTGCATACATGCATGAGAATGCATACGAGGGTACACAGAGGAATATGCATGCATGGAGGGGTACATATGGAAATACACGAGCACACAGATGCATGCATGTAAATGCACTTATACGTGGAGACGTATACATGCACACAGAAAACAGAGATTTCTCCTTGCATATACACAGAGGTATAACGGCATATATCTTTAGAGAGGCTATTCCGTCTAGAGAGAGATGTATTGTATATAGATCCAGAGAGAGAGAGAACAATTCAGCAGAAGTGCTTTTATATGCAGAAGCATACACCTACATGTACACGGGCAAGTACACCTGCACCCACAGAGACTCAGATGCACAAGAGGAGCGTGCAACATCACATACACGTGCAGAAGCACAGGTGCATTCGCAGAGACGCAGGCATGTGCACAGAGGCAGCAGACCCGCCCCCATAGAGCATGCCAGAGAGATGGATACAGAAGCTGGAGCAGACGCATGCAGAGACACATATATAGATTTCTACACCTGCAGGTTTTCCTCATGGGTGTACAGATAGACATGGAGGCCCACAGACATGCACCGGAGCAGACACAGCGGCACACAGATACACAGAGGAGCACATGTGTCCGTGGATCTGTGTGCATAGTCCTCGAAATGCATGCACACACCTGCAGAATCCAGCACGCCTTCCAGACCCACAGTTGCGCAGACACTTGTCTGTATCGCCATGTGTGCGCACGCAAGCATAGGTGAGTATGCATGCCACAGAAGCATGCATAAACACAGACACACATGTACACACAGATGTGCAAAATTACCATGCGCACAGAGTTCTTATATCATGCAGCAACATGAACATCAGCACAGGGACGCACAGATCCGTTCAGCTGGAGAGTCAGCCGAAGAAATTCCTTCTCACATAGACAGACTGATGTAGATGCACTCACACACACCCCCACCCCCACGGACATGCAGCCACATGGACAGACACATACAGACAGGGGTGGAGGAAGAGATGAATGAGCGCTGAGGCAAGCACGTGTGGATGTAGAAGCACCTAGACTCAAATAAAGAGGCTTACAGGCACGAATGTACAGGGACAGACACAGTGGCTCACGCTCAGACACAATGCATAGACGTTATGTACACACAGACACATGGACATGCAGCTACTCACACAGATGAATAATTGCAAGCAGTGGACACGAGGAGGAAACATTTCCGCACAGACGTCGATGCCATTTATACACATGGACACGTGCAGAGATATATACGTGGGAATATAGGTCCAGTTCTACAGACTTACATATGTGCACATAGACATGGGCACTGCCTCCCAAACAGACAAGATTTCCTCTACTCAGATGGTGACACACTCCCAACCCCCCTTATAAGCACACACACACACACACGACTGTATAAAAGCATTATGTGTATGCAATATACGGACACATAAACGCACAGGCACATGTTCACTCCGATGACACGCATACCCACCCAGAAATACACAACATCGTCGGCATATAAAGGCAAGGGACACACACACACATATTTACAGACAACACAGGCCTAAACATGGTAAAAAATACACATCCACAGGCACACAAATGTACAGACAAGTACCTTCATGTGTCAACACGTATACACATTGTCGCATGTGTACATACACACAAAGAATCTACAAATGTACGCCTGTGCCCATGGGGCACCCAATCCTAGATGTATATCAAATATATGGGTGCACACACATATATGTATAGATGCCTACATGGGCTTAATCATATAAGCAAACACAGACACATGCACAGACATGGAAACCTATGCAGATCTATACATATGAAAACACAGAGACTCAAATACTTACAAAAGGACACACGCTTTTACAAAGGACACTATGACTTTTATTGTACCTTTTTCTTAGCCTCTTCAAGAGAAAATGGAAATTCTTGAGCTCCCTCCAATGACTCTACAGTATAAAAGCAGATACAGAGATTACCAGAAAGAGATCTAAAAGATCCGGGGTGCATAGGTGTTTGTGCATGCACACACACACACACACGTGTGCACACTTCCACATGCACAGAACCATACAGAAGGACAGAAATACAAATATGCATAACCAAATACAGAAAGACACATAGACAGATGCGCGCGCAAACACACATGCGCCCCACTGAAGCATCACACAGTGTACTATTTAAGGACGTGGCTACTGAATTGGGAAAAACAAAACAAAAGCTGCATTTTCCTACTAGCTGAATGATTTGGGGCCATTTTTCTGCTTTCTGACCTGTCATATGGGGGTAATATTAATACCCGTCTCTTCTCTTAGAGTTGTTTACAGATTCAGTGAAATGAAGGTTTTAGCTTTGTGCTTGGAATGTCATAGATACTGCTTTTTGGTTTTGCTCAAACTGAAGTTCTTAGCTGCATAAGGTTTTTGTTTTGTGGTCAAAGTGCATGGTTATATAATAGAATGTATTAATGTTATTTGTAGATGGTATTAATGAAGGGTAGATTACCTTCATAAACAAGGCTATTTCTGAAATTTCCAGAGATGATAAAGGCTTATTACTGTCCCTGGAAAATCGAAACAAATACTTCCTATTATTGTTTGTTGTGATTTTTGCTGTTGGTCATAACCTTTCCCTTTTTGCAGGAGGAGATTGGATGATTGAGAGAGCCCTTGGAAGAGGGGAAGAGAGCTTCATGCCCAGTGCATATTTGCCACCTAGTGACCATAGTAGGTAAGTGCAGCGTTTGTGGGTTGTTCAGAATATCCCTAAAATTTCACCCATTGCAAGGTCGCATTACTGCCCTGGCAAATAAGCTGGTATACTTCAAGTTATAGTGGTTTCTGCTATATTCAGAAATTAAAAATGACAATGAAATGAAAGAAATCTTTCTAAATTTCTTTTCCCCCACGTAGTTTTCCTCTGGGCTTCGCTGAAACTGTATTCTATAGCAGTGGTTTTCAAACTTTCCAATGATAGGCCTGCTAAAATAATTTTGAGAAACCTCAACTCCAGCATCCATCCTGAAGCTGGCATCGGAAATTTCTTATTGTAAGTTTGATTATGTATAGTAATTATTTCTATTCTAGCATATTATAAATACCTAGACTTTTAAATAAAATGATTTAATCACATTTTTATAGTCATTAAGCGAACTAAAAATACCATACTATCTTAATACTTCTCACTGTTGATTTAAAAGCAAACAAAGGAAAAAATAACATGGCAAGAAACTTTCATAATATTATCTTCCTGAAATCCTCATTCTATGTAACTCCCCTCAATCTCTTATCCTAATGTGATATATTTTTATGTTTAAGAGCCTTTTATTGGTCATCCTACTATGTTTACATATGGATTCAAATAAATTTTCCTCTAATCCTAAGCTTATTAAGTATTAAACTCTTTATCATTAAATTATTAGTAGTATACAGTTTATCAGCACAGTATAAAATCTTACATATATTTATACGTACTTACTAAAAATGAAAACTCAGATTTGGTTGGAAATGCATCCCTTAAGTGCCTCTGGTTGTTATTTCCTCCAAATTAGTTCATGACTCTGAGGATGACTGTTACTTCTAATGAGACAGTATAGTTTAAATTTTATTCCTATTTTTCATTTATCAAGCTCTAAGAACTCAGAAAACTCTGTTCCCATAAATAT
>NW_027531921.1:343120-343535 GCF_008692635.1 Crocuta crocuta
TAAAAAGTCACAGTGATCTGTCACCAAAAATAATGTTTAATGATTTAAATGTTTTAATTAAAATCAAACATTTTTAACAAATAGCTTGATTAGGCCTATCCTTAGCTCCACAAAAGCGAAGAAGCCCCAATTTTACAAAAGGATTTGTTGCCGAATCATTTATTTCTGAGTTTCTGGTACATTTACCAAAATGACTTTACCAAGCTTTAGCAAATGACTATTATATCTGTTATGCTTTCATCTTGACGCATTATTCTTAATCCAATGTGTTTACAAAAGGTTGGAAAAATCAAAATACTTAAATCAATATGCCTTAGCCAATATGATAATTTTGATAAGGGCCTTTAATTAATTATGTCCTTTAAATATAAACCTTTGAGGCTATAGCTTTGGGTCAGTGATTTCACGGAGACTA
>NW_027531921.1:343553-344554 GCF_008692635.1 Crocuta crocuta
CACGGAGACTATTTCTAATATAACTTAACTGGCAAAGGCAATGTTCATATCAAAATAATTAGCCAAATCAGCTGTACCTTCAGAAAAAGTGTTCTACTTCATTTCTTTTAAAAAAATTTTTTTTAAAATATTTTATTTATTTCTGAGAGAGAGAGAGAGAGAGACAGCGTGAGCAGGGGAGGTCAGAGAGAGAGGGAGACACAGAATCTGAAGTAGCCTCCAGGCTCTGAGCTAGCTGTCAGCACAGAGCCTGACACTGGGCTCGAACCCATGAACTGTGAGATCATGACCTGAACCGAAGTCAGACGCTTAACCGACTGAGCCACCCAGGCATCCCTGTTCTACTTCATTTCTTAGGGCACAAAATGAATTGATATGCATTTTGAGGAGCAAATAGATTAAATCTTAATAAATAGATTAAAATTATAATGAGATTTTTGTCTACTTTAAAATAAATTAAGATATTAATAATTTTGTTATGTGATTTTAAATTAAACAATGTAATAGGTGGTCTCCTTTGGTCAATATGGATGCATATGTCGTTAGAACTCTAGTGTTGGGTTTCTGGAAATAATTACCCAGGAATCGTGTACAAAAATTTTAAAATCCATTAATTTTATTAGACCACAGAATCAAACTTTTCAACCACAGTTGATAAAGAGAAAAGTATGTATAGTCAAAGAATAATCGGTCTGGAAAAGACCATATTTTGTTTTTGATAATGGGAGGTAGAAAATACTTCTAGAATGAAATGAGGGTTGACTTTGATCGGAAAAGGTATTTCAAGATCCAATCTGAGAAAAGAGGCTTTCACTCATTTAACTGAACAATGGATCTTATATGAAAGAAATCACATACAATTTCTGTGCATCGGTTTTACCAGCATAAACATTTTGCAACAGAGGAAAACATTCTAGTTATATTTGCAAGAATCAGCATCAGCTGATTGGTTATCCTGCTGTTGGTTAAGACGCTCATTTCTTTCCAGTTCATGACGCATT
>NW_027531921.1:344571-345689 GCF_008692635.1 Crocuta crocuta
TAAACGATCGATATTGAGAATAGTTCCAAAAGAATGAATGCTTAATTTTAAGCGTGTGGCGAGAGAGAGAGAAAAAAAAAGCTGTTTTTAGGCAGATCAATTTTAGGAGACTTCTCTCTTTAGTAGAGACTCTTTAGTCGACAACTCTCCACGGGAGTTGAGCATCTGAGAGTGGATCCCATGCAAACTATCCTGGTTTGAACACCACTGCCCTAGACTCTTTTCAGCAGAATTGCTCCAGAACATATATTGTTGTCATCATTGAGATGCTCAATTCATTGTCATTGACATTCACCAGAGTGCCGTGCAAACAGCTGCCACTGTTGAGTTTCTGCTGAATGCCCCTATGTGTGAGCAAAATGTTCTGGAAGGGATGGTTTTAATTTGCCGATAAATGTATGTGGCTATTGAGCATGTGAATTGTGGCTGGTGCACACTGTGACATATTGTAAGTGTTGAATACGGTCGACACCAGATTTCAAAGACAGGGCAAAGATAAATAAAATATTTCATTAATGGTTTTATATTGATTACGTGTTGAAATGACAATACTTTGGATATACTGAGTTCAAGAACACATATTATTTAAATTAATCTTACCTACTTTTTAAGCGTTCAAAAATGTTGCACGTGAAGTTTAAAATTGCATCTGTAGCTTGCATCATACATATTATATAGGATGGGGCTGCTCTAGACCTGAAGTTGGAATTCTCGAACTTCCTCTAAAAGCATGACTGCAGGAACAATTGATTTGTCCACCAATCTGGCTCAGCATTTTGGTATTCAGGTTGGAGGTTTTCTAGTTGTAGGCAGGAAAAAGTAAAACAAAACAAAAAAAAACCCAAACAGCCTCAATATTCCATTAAGGATATTTAAAAATTTGTCTTTTATTAGCTCCTTGGAATTTTCCCAGTATCAACTTTGGGTGGCTTCTCAGTGGGGGCCATGTGAAGCTGTCCAAACTTCCAAAATGCCAGTGTCAGATATGGCATCCTCTTGAAGATAGGAACGATTTTATCACATTCGAGATGCTTTTTTTTTGTAATTATGTTTTTATGCAATGCTAAGAAAGAAAACAAACACCTCTAAGTAAGCTGTGATGTGATGTTTTCATATTC
>NW_027531921.1:345718-350237 GCF_008692635.1 Crocuta crocuta
CTTACTGAGAGAGCTCTTTTTGGCTTATGTAGATATATATGTTTACCATATGTGATGATACTACAGAAGCCATGACGAGATTTCAAGATATACACAGGCAATGACAACTCCCTTTCAACAGCCTCCTGACTGACAATGATTGTAATGTGATCATAAGGTGCATTCTGATTTTGGAGATGTATAAAAGGCAGGAACAAATACGTCTTAGATTCGGGTAAATGTGGTAAGTCGCTTTTTAAGAAAGAAGGACCGTGGAGGTCAGGAAGCAAGCCCCAAGACATCAGCCGAGCGAAAACACCTGCTCGGTGTATTACTGTACTTGCGAAAACAAAATGTGGCTCTTACCTGAACATTTATCGTAGCACACTTAAATCACACTGCATTACACATTTCATCTTGATTGTCGTTTCGTGGTTTTCTTAGCATTCTTCTCTTTGTTTCCTGGCTTAGGAGTGGGAATCGTGGTGGGTGGAGTATGGCTGGGAAGCTGGATCTCTCCAGACTGAAAAGATCTAGCATCTCTGTGGTGAGAACCACTCAGCACAGTCTTGTATGAGGCTGTGCCTTCAATGGGCCTGTTTGTTCTTCGTAAGTGGGCTCACAGAGGGAGCCTTTCTCCTCAGGGTGGTTTAGTTTTGTTTTAACATATTCATTGTATCCTTTCTTGACTGAAGGGCTTGGGGGGGGGGGGGTGGGGATGGAGCTGCCTTTCTAGTTTTTGTTTTATATACAAGTCAAGAGGGTAAGCAAGATGAATCAAAACTCCACAGGAAGTAAATTATCTCAAGAATCAATGAAAACAACCCTAGATTTGTTATCCAGGAATTGTGACACATCTCTGATTCTAATGATACTCTTGACGATACAAGAGATTTACAAGAGGTAACAGAAACAAAAGTTTTCATGAAATGGGAACCAATAACATGTTTCCTTCATTGTCCCTGCAGTTAAGCATTATATTAACACTCGCATATCTCTTAAGGGTTCAAAAGCAGGGCCAGCTTCACGGACTCGTGACTTGTGAGTCTCATAGGGCTCCATGCTTGGTTTAAGGCTCTGCTGTGGCCTTGACTTTCTGCATAAGTTTTGTAAGAGGGGGCCCCCCCATTTTCATTTTGCACTCGGCCCCACCAATTGCGTGGTTGATCCCGTTCAAAAGGAGAAACTTGCCAGAGAGAGAATACTGAACTCAGGTTGCGAAGTAAAATTAGAAATGTCGCTTTTCTAATGTTATGCACTGAAACTGAATGCTTTTTGTCAGTACTCATAAGCACAGTATTCATAAGCTACTATTGCTCTTGTTGTTATTAGGAGTAATAGTTGTGGAGTAGTAATCGGGGTAGTAGTATTACTCAACAGTCCCTAGTTTGATTCCGTCATTCATTCATATGACCTGGGGCATCTTCTGTGTCTCTACTTTCTTTTTTTAAATTTATTTTTATTTTTATTGCAGTATAGTGGACATACAATGTCATATTAGTCTCAGGTGTACAATATAGTGATTGAGCACTTCCATACAACACCTCTGCTCATCATGACAAGTGCCCTTCTTAGTCTCTGTCACCTATTTTACCCATCTCCCACCTCCCGCCCCTCTGGTTACCATTAGTTTGTTCTTTATAGTCAAGAGTCTGTTTCTTGCTTTGTCTCTCTCTATCTCTCTCTCTTTTGTCCTTTGCTCGTTTGTTTTGTTTCTCAAATTCCACATATGAGTAGATCATATGGTATTTGTCTTTCTCTGACTTATTTCACATAGCATTATACCCTGTAGCTCCAACCATGTTGTTGCAAATGGCAAGATTCATTCCTTTTATGGCTGAATAATATTCCCTTCCATATCTGCATGTGTGTATGTGTGTATATATACATATGTATGTATATGTGTGTGTGTGTCTGTGTGTGTGTATGCCAGCTCTTCTTTATCCATTCATCCGTGGGTGGACACTAAGCTGCTTCCATCATTTGGCTATTGTAAATAATGCTACAAACACAGGAGCATGTGTATCCCTTTGAATTAGTGTTTTTGTATTTTGGGGCTAAATACCCAGTAGTGTGATTACTGGATCATAGAGTAGATCTATTTATTTTATTTAAAAAAAATTTAATATTTTATTTATTTCTGAGAGAGAGAGAGAGACAGCGTGAGCAGGGAAGGGTCACAGAGAGAGCGAGACACAGAATCTGAAACAGGCTCCAGGCTCTGAGCTGTCAGCACAGAGCCCGATGCGGGGCTCAAACCCACGAACTGCGAGATCATGACCTGAGCTGAAGTCGGATGCTTAACCGCCTGAGCCACCCAGGCACCCCGAGTAGATCTATTTTTAAACTGGGGGGAAACTCCATAATGTTTTCCACAGTGGCTGCCCCGGTTTGCTTTCCCACCAACAGTGCAAGAGGGTGCCTTTTTCTCCACATCCTCACCAACACTGGTTGTTTCCTGTGTTTTTGATTTTGGCCATTCGACAGGAATGGGGTGATATCTCGCTGTAGTCAAGGTGAGATTACACCTGATGATGAGCAGTGTTGAGCATCTTTTCATGTGTCTGTTGGCCATCTGGATGTCATCTTTGGAGAAATGTCTGTTTGTATTTTCTGCCTATTTTTATTTAGATTATTTGGGTTTTGGGTGTTGAGTTGTCTATGCTCTTTATATATTTTGGATACTAAGCCTTTATTAGATATGTCATTTGCAAATTCTTTTCCCACTCAGTAGGTTGCCTTTTAGTTTTTTGTTGATTGTTTCCTTCACTGTGCAGAAGCTTTTATTTTGATGTAGTCCTAGTAGTTTATTTTTGCTTTTATTTCCTTTGCCTCAGGAAACATATTTAGAAAAATGTTTCTTTGGCTCATGTCACAGACATTACTTCCTGTGCTCTCTTCTAGGATTTTGGTGGTTTCCTATGTCACATTTAGGTCTTTGATCCATTTTGAGTTCAGTTTTGTGTATGGTATAAGAAAGTGGTCCAGTTTCATTCTTTCACATGTAGCTGACCAGTTTTCCCAACACTATTTGTTATAGAGACTGTCTTTTTCCCATTGCATAAACTTTCCTGCTTTGTTGAAGATTAATTGACCATATTAACTGTGGGTTTATTTCTGGGTTTTCTATTCTGTTCTGTTGATCTATGTACCTGTTTGTGTGCCAGTACCATACTCTTTTTTTTCTTAATGCCTTAAATCTTTATTTTTTTTCCTGTTAGTTTTTTTTTTTTTTACAAATAGTTTATTGTCAAGTTGGTTTCCATATAACACCCAGTGCTCATCCCNAGTACCATACTCTTTTGACGACTACAGCTTTGTAATATAACTTGAAGCCTGAAATTGTAATGCCTCCGGCTTTGCTTTTCTTCTTTAAGATCACGTTGGCTATTTGGGGTCTTTCCTGGTTCCATATAAATTGTAGAATTGTTTGTTCTATGTGTCTCTCTTCTTCTTATCTATAAAATGGCAATGCCATTATCCCTGTCCTCCTTAACCCTAGATGAGGCTAATTTAGAATCAGACTGAAATGCCCGTGGAAGTACTTGTGAACTGTAAAGGCTAAAACAGATGTAAGAGCATAGGGTCTAGGCAGCAACCACCTGCCTAGGGGGCCCAGGGGCCTGAGTTAAGCTCAGCAGTGAGGCTGCCCTGACCTGTGGCTGTAGAGCAGGTATTCCAGAGGGTTCTAAAGCCAGAAAATCAGGGCCTCTGAAATTTCAAGAGCCCAAGCAGTGCATCCGTCTCCTTGCTGTCAAAAGGGCTGGGTCAAGGCACTTGGATGAAAATCACCGATATGCAACAGGGTGAGAGGGCTGAGTAAAGAGGAGAGGAAGTGTAGCTGGGAAAGGTCCTCTGAGTCCCTGGGGCAATGTCACAGGGCTTTCCCTAGGGCACCTGCAGCCACATCCAGGGCCGAGGAGGAAATGGTCACGGATACTAGCCACCTCAGACTACCACAGACATTTTCTTATTGCTTGGAATGGAAGTGTATTTAGAGTTGCCATTACCTGCGTAAGAAAAGGAAACTGTTGTCCCCTTTGTGTGAAGGAACTCATTTTCTCAGAAGAGGGAAAGTGGCACAACAGAGACCTTGAGGAGGTCAGGAAATACTGTGTGGCTTTTAAGCATGTAACAATGCCTGCCAGTGACTTGTATGGTAAGTCCTCACCGCCTTAGTTAAAAGCTTTTGGTATAATAAAATGGAGAGATGAAGGTAGCACTTCAAGTGAGGTCACAGGAGATGCCATTCAAAATATCTTGGCAACGTCTTCACTGATGGGACGTGGTGATCGATGGTTTGTGTTATTTCATACATCAGAGATCGCTGAAGACTTTATCTCTTGTGGGTGACGGAAGCAAGGATAGGGATGTAGCTTTTTAGGAATGCGTGTCCAGGAGAAGGCTGTTTTCTGGCCAAGACGATACAGTGTATTTGGTTGCATATCTCTGTTGGGAAATAAGGGGTTACTGTGTTGTGCCAGAATGAAGGCATAAAGTGGCTTGTTTGTATTTGCACCATTTTGATTTTTTTTTTTTT
>NW_027531921.1:350274-353045 GCF_008692635.1 Crocuta crocuta
GCCCACTAGGCTCAGTCAGTGGCAAGGGCTGAAGACCTGGTAAGCCAATAGCAAAGGGCCAATATCTGGTCTGTGAGTGGTTCAGATCTGAGACTTACAGCTACCTCCCACCTTGGCTTGAGGATGCATGACAGACTAGATCAGGAATGGAGACAAGGGACAAGCAAGCTGATTGGGCAACTGTATGACCATGTCATTGAGCATGCTCATTTAGAGAGGTTTTCATCATGGGAGAACCCGCAAAGGGGAGTTAGCTGTAGCACATAGAGGTTTGGGTGCAGGCTCAGAGATCCCTGAGATCCGTGAGAGGGTAAGGAGCTAGGGAGGGGGCAGTTGGGGGGCTTCATGAACTAGTTGGATGGGGAGNTACCTGAAATCCTTCCTGTGTTCCCAGACCAGCCAAGAGAGGCCACGCCTATTGGTGAAGGTAGGTTGGGAGTTCAGTAAAGATCTCATTTGTAAGATAGGAAGATTTCCACTGTTCCTCTTAGGACCCCAGTTGAGGCTGAGGACCAGAGAAGAACAGGTGACAATGTAGTCTCAAGGTTGCAAAGACCCCTTCGAGGCCATTTAGTGCAATCCCTGTCCCTCCATTCTGAAATCTGCAATAAGTAGTTTCTTCTACCTTGGCTTGAACGTCTTCAGGATGGGGAACTCCGTGTCTTCTGAGGAAGCCCCTTCAGTCTCTGGCCATCGTTACAGTTCTGCCTCATGTTGGACTGAACCTGGGGCAAGTCACTTCCTGCTGACACATGACCCTTTTGATAAATGAAGACAGTTCCTGTCTCATTGCACTCTTCTCTTTGCCTAGGCTAGCCTCTCTGCCATTCCCCATCTGACAGTTTTGGCCTGTGTTACCCTTGTTTTCTCCTTCTCCTTCTTTTTTTTTTTTTTTTTTATTTCTGAGAGAGAGAGAGACAGGGTGAGCAGGGGAGGGTCAGAGAGAGAGGGAGACAGAATCTGAAACAAGCCCCAGGCTCTGAGCTAGCTGTGAGCACAGAGCCCGATGCGGGGCTCGAACCCACGAACCGTGAGATCATGACCTGAGCCAAAGTTGGACACTTCACTGACTGAGCCCCCCAGGTGCCCCTTCTCCTTCTTGACAGGGCACAAAAGTCAGGTACCCTCTCGCCACTCTGACCACTTGTTCCTTAAGCTGAATACCATCTCTCTCTTGACTGCGTCACATTTATGGTCAGAGTGTTGACTACCTCGGAGCTTCTAGACAGTCCCTTGCTGAAAATTAGGTCATGGTGGTACAGGGAAGAATGAAGTGGAGGGTGGAAAGTTATGTGGCATACTGTCTTTTGTTAAGAGCTCCAGGATCTTCTTTTCTTCAGCGTATCCCTAATTTATTTACATAGCATTTCATATGGAGTCTGGGAGCCTGAGAAAATGTGGAAAAGTAAGCCTTGAATGGGGCTGAGGAGCTATATTAATCACACGCATCGCTCGTGAGGCAGCAGGAGTGAGGTCAAAACTTCCTTTCTCTCTTTATGTCCCCCTCAGTCTCTAAAGAATACAGCAACTTGATTTTTTTTTCTGCCCCTAGATTTTAGCTCATAAGCTTGTTAACTAGATGGGCTGAAAAGTGTGATGTGTCCTATGTCTGATTAACTCAATACTAATTCTCATTAGAAGGTAAAGAAGATGTGATATGATAGATTCATGGTTCAGATAAATGAATGGGAGAAGGATCCAATGTGATACTACTTCTTGAGAATATTCACATTCCTCGTTCATTTATATACTCAGCACACGTCACAGGACTCACTCACTTACAATCATGTAATTAACACTCTGTGCAAGGGTTATTTTATAACAAGAGGAGTGATAGCTAGAAACGTATTTATGGACACAGCAGGCCACACCATTTAGTACTGGGAATGTTCTGGAAGGAAGAGCCATATGGGGGAAGACTTACACTTTCACGTTGGGACTGGAGCTCCTACAGTTTCAAGTCTCCTTCCTTGCCTCTGCCCCACCTGAAGTGTCCTGAGGAAAACAGTTATGAGCTTCAGATTTAATTCTAATATTCAGGAAACTATGTTTTTTTTTTAAATTTATTTCTTTATTTTGAGACAGAGAGGGAAGGGGAAGCGCAGAGAGAGAGAGAGAGAGAGAGAGAGAGAGAGAGAAAGAATCCCAAGCAAGTCAGCATGAGAGTCCGATGCAGGGCTCGAACACACAAAAACGCGAGATCATGACCTGAGCCGAAACCAAGAGTCGAATGCTCAACCGACTGAGCCCCCCAGGTGCCCCTAGGAAACCGTTCCTTGGGTAGAGAAAGTGAAGCGAGGAGGTGGCAAAAGTATTTCATTTCGCTGCCATGTAATGGTAGCAGGTGAGCCTTTGATCTGGGAGTTCCTCAGGACATTTATATGATCTTTGTCTTTCTCCGACTGACGGATGTCGCTTAGCATCATACCCTCCAGTTCCCTCCACGTAGTTGCAAGTGGCAAGATTTCATTCTTTGAAATCGCTTTTCGATGACAACCCTGTAACATATCAAAAATGAGGCGGTGCTCCACATGATGCAGCCCTTCACTGAGAGCAAGGGGTAGAAAACTTGTCTTCGAGAGTTTTCTAGAATTCCCTAGTTATCCTGGGTAACAGGCGGCATGGGAGAGTTTTCGCGACGCATTTTATGTACCCCCAGCCCCAAGAAAAGTAAAGTGGCCCACTTTGCGAAATAATGAAAAACAGGGAAAGGGGGCCTGCGGCTCGCAGAGGAAAAGGGGTTGATTCTCAGCACACGGGTACCAGCGCCT
>NW_027531921.1:353311-353868 GCF_008692635.1 Crocuta crocuta
ACCAGAGCCTGGAGTTTGAGATCACTTCCCCTAAGGAAGACTTCCAGAACCAGAACCAGAACCAGAACCAGAACCAAAGCGCCAGGTGAGGCTGAGGGAACGGCCCAGACACAAAAGAAGAGGGACACATTCGGCGTCCAGCTTGCGCCCTGCTGGACCAGAAGCGGGCCCAGTGAGTCTATAAATTGCAGGAAGGCTCTGGAAAGGGGGGGGCGGGGGTGACCAGAGGAGGCAGGGAAGTGACATCTGTGGGTAACGACTCGGAAAACGCTTTAAGTTCTGCGGCTTTGAAACGGCAAAACTGCAAAACTTCAAAATGACTATTGACAGAGGACTCTCTTAATCCGCAAACAAATCACTGGGAGCCCAAACTCAGATGCACGTGATGTAAAATACGATCTGAGGTCCTCAACGGGTTCGCCAGCGGGCAGGGTACATTTTGAAGAGCTTCAATGTCCTTCCGTGGCTGGATGAACAACTTGCTGAGGTGGAGTAGCAGAGTATGAAAGGGCTTCCTAAAGAGATTAAATCAAAACCTGATTACGGTCCACTAATGC
>NW_027531921.1:354013-354366 GCF_008692635.1 Crocuta crocuta
TTTTTTTTTTTTTTTTGCTTTCCAAGTTTTTCATTTAAACTTGTGCTTGGGAATATTATTAAACTTCTTGGGATTAAGGACTTTTAAAGCCCCTTGTTCCACAAAGCCCTATTATTCCGTTCTCTGCAGGAGCTCAGAAAGCCCTGTGCCAGTTTGCCCCCACAGCCAGGCATTATTGCACGAGGGTGGGGGTGGGAGCTTAGGAAAGGCAAACGGGGGCCCAGAGAGCTTTGGCAGAGGGACTTGGCCAGGGGAAGAGAGACCTTTACGATTGTTCCTTGACCTTCACCATTGCATCCCCTCATCCCCTCTCCCATTCCTGGCTCATGATTATTCTGGGGAAAGGGCAAGGT
>NW_027531921.1:354561-358796 GCF_008692635.1 Crocuta crocuta
ACCCCAGAGGGGCTTCTAGAAGATTCCTCTTCCTTCATTTGGCTGTTCAGACTCATCCCATCCTTCAAGGCTCATCTCAAATGCACCCTTGCTGTCCCTTCCACCACAATCAAGAAACAACATCTCCAGCGGTCTGTGGCATTCCCAGCTCTGACCACTTGGCAGAACTTAAAAATCTTCTCAGCTCCGAGAGGAAGGGGAAGCGGAGAGAAAAGGGGTCACACTTTCTCGTGGGGAAGGGCTTCTCTGTCCCTAACATCCACAATCCTTCTGGGTCTGTTGCTGCAGCCGCCAGGCACGGTCACCTGCTCATGTCTTGCTCAGATGGCTCGGGAGTCCTGCCAGGAACCGGGCTCCGGGTGAGCCCCGTAATGAAGAGCTTCTTGCGTCCTCCGGGCAGATAGTTGCATGTCTTGTAAATGCATGAGGGATTGGCAAGCAGGGCTGCCTTTCACATTTTCTGGTAAAAATTCACGCCCACCTCCTAGAGCGTACTGTAACATTGGACAAGCAAGAAAGCATTCTTTTCTGGGTAAATGGGGATTTTGTCACCACTCTGCAACTAAAGCAAAATAAAGGAAAAGCACCCGTTGCTGTGGAAGCTAAAACCATAGCCCCCATCCTTAAGTCCTGATTTCGCGTGTTGGAGTTTATCAAAACTGCCTGTCTCTTCGTCCCACCTCATCTCTGTGTCCCTTTCTCATTTTGATGGATGCAGGCAAAAATGACCTAAACAGCAAATTATTAAGATATAAATCTATAAAAAGATGTGCCTCCCATAGTATTGCATCTGCATGCTTTGAACGCTTACGGTTTTCAGATGTTTCAGCCACTATATGTTCCCTTCTCATACGTGTGAGCATGTTGAGGGGAGAAGCTATATTTCCTTTACTTGTGTGTCCGCGGCAGGGCCTAGCACAGCGCCTTGTGTACGGGTGCTCAGTGAGTGAGTGAATGCATGGAGGACAGAACCAGTGTGTATGTCTGTTTGTATCTCCATGTCGGCCCTTTGCTCGGTGATGTAGTGTAACAGCGACAAGCCGGTGCCGAGAGAACTCTTCCCGGCCTAACCCTGACGTAGAGCACTGAAGAGAATAAGTAAGGAAGCAAAAGGGACCCAAACACATCGACCCATAACTTTCTCTAGGACACAACTGTGTATTAGGGAAACTCATGTTGAGAGTCACTTAGGCATTTCTGTTTGGGGGGAAGCACTTTTTGTTTTTAATTCTCAAGTTAGTTAACATACAGTGTAGTCTTGGCTTCAGGAACAGAACCCAGTGATTCATCACTTGTATATGACACCCAGTGCACATCCCAACAAGCGCCTCCTTGATGCCCATCACCCACTTAGCCCATCGCCCCACCCACCTTCCCTCTAGCAACCCCTAGTCTGTTCTCTGTGTTTAAGAGTCTCACGGTTTGCCTTCCTCTCTGCTTTCATCTTATTTTTCCTTCTCTGGGGGAAACAGTTTTTAGTTTCCCCACACTCCTGAGTATTAGGTAGTTTGCAATTAGTATTTAAGTAACTTTTATTGTTTCCTTAAACAGCAGATGAAAGACTCAAGAGGCCTGTGTAACCAACCAGTGGTCTTTAACACCCCTGATAAACCTTTTGGTTAACTCCGGTCTGTTAATGAGGCTTCTGATTACTCCTACCAGATGTGTGGATTGTTCCACAAATCACTCTATTCAGCTGGGGACCTCTTGACTTAATTTGGCCTTGTATGTGATGAAATTCACAGTTGACGAGGCATCAAATAAGCTGTCCAAAGCCTGCTGTGCTAAAATAAAAAAATCCCAGCAAAGTGGAAATTTGGTATTTTAATTTCTAACGTAAAATCAAAAGGCTTTTGATCAATTTCTGTTTTATTCAGCATTACAGAAAATACTTCTTTGCTAATCAAGAAAAGGGAGAATTAGCACAGACACCACCTTTTCAACGACAGTCTTTTTCAGGATAGAGAGAATGGCCTAAGATTCCAAAGGCTTTGTGCTATAACACGTCCTCGGTGCAATCTCGTAGAAACCTTCCGCCCTTGGGCCGTAATCGCTGTTAGTAGGTGATGGAGTTGGACCAAATATCAACTGGCCCTTTCAGCTCTGGCCCCTTCAGTGACTCTGCAGATGAAGCATTACTTAATTACTTTATATAGCACCCTTCTGGAGTGGTAGCCCGTAGGGAGGTAAAAGCCAAACCCACTTGGGGTGTATTCATTCAGACATACAGCTGTGCTGTCTGGTACAGAATATATATTGGACGTGTAAAATACACACCACGCTTCGAAGACTTAGAATGGACAAAATTATTCCGTGATTGTTTATATTGATGACACATCGAAATGGTAATATCTTGGATATACTTGGTCATATAAAATATGTTATAATATGGATTTACCTGCTGCTTTCTGTTTTCTTCTCTGTATTGTGTAAACAATTTAAAATGATCTCCGTGACTCATATGATTATATTTCTCTTGGGCGGTCCTGGCACCTCCTCCATGTGACCTGAGTTCCAGGTGCTTAGAAACCTCTCGAGGTTGAAACCATCTAAATCTGTGGTTCTCAGCCTGGATGCACTTTAGCATCATATGGGGGATCTTTTAAAAAAGACAGACCCCCGTCCCCTTATGGTTCTGATTCACCTGACACAGCTCTGTAGTGAGCTCAATTCCGTGCTCCGAATTCCTTCCATAAGGCAGTAGGTGGTGGGAGCCAGAAACACGTCCTGGGCTGGACAGCTGCGGATGCGGGCGGACGCACCACTCACACGGGCGTAGCTCCTCGGACCCTCAGCTAGTTCTTCAGAGCAAAAGAGCCTTCTCCTTAGCCCTTTGGTTGCGAAACATCAAGGAAACAGACACACCACAGTCACCTGAATTAATTCTGTCTTAGCAGCTGCTGCTGATTTGAGTTTCTGCAAATCAGCTTACAGCATTCCAGCTGGCCTCCCACGGAGATCTTTGGCCTTGCTCGGTCTGTTTCCAGAGAGGAAGTGGGGTTCAAGGAGTATGACCATTAATTCCTTCTGCCACACTTCTGTCGTTTTGCTTTACTTTTGTCTTAGTGGGGAGTTTTGTGGGGTTTTTTTTTACTCTTAAGGGGTCTGAGGAAGGGAACATAGAAAAAGCAGTTTCACTGGACTTAGACTGCCCTGTCCAATGAATTTTGGTGCCACCTTCAGTGGTGGTGATACCTCGTCAAAGCACCCGAGAGTTCATCAAAGTTCCAGTAAATAATCCTGTGTGTCTACGGTGCCCAGAGGCTTTACCAATCCTCTCTCTGCCTAGGATTTTGGATTAAATACACGTTCCCTGAGTTAAGATTAAGTTAAAGGTGTCTCTGTTGTCTTAGTTTGGAGTGACTCCGCCACGTTATGAGCTGTGCGATATTGGGCAAATAACTTCTTTAAGCTCCACTTGTAGAATGGGAATCACAACAGTGCCTACCTCATATTCTTGGGGAGATTTGACGAGTTACGCTCATATCTCCAGCACCCTGCATGCGGGCATGCCGAGAATAGCAGCTGAGGAAAGCTTTGTGGAGTGAATAGATGAATGAGTTCACACATACTAATATTGTGCGGTGAAGCCACATGCTTACAGCGATGCCTTCTTTTTGGATCAGTCTAAAAGCACCAGGGTTTAGGATGTGAAACTAATAGCTAAAGTCTAATCAGTTTCTCTCTCAAATATTTAGACTCAGTGTGTCTCCACTCCTCTGGCATTTGCATACAATAGATGCTAGACATCGTTGGAGAACTAGAGGAAACACCTTCTACAATTGGCTCTGGGGCTCACACTGGCCAGAGCACATTTTTTTTAGTAGTCCCAATAGTTTATTTTTTAAAATAGTTTATTGTCAAGTTGGCTTCCATATAACACCCAGTGCTCATCCCCACAAGTGCCCTCCTCCATGCCCATCACCCCCCTTTCCCTCCCCCCTNTACATCTGCCCTCAGTTTGTTCTTGGCATTCAAGAGTCTCTCACGGTTTGCCTCCCTCCCTCTCCCCCACTATTTTCCCCCTTCTCCTGCCCCATGGTCCTCCATTAAGTTCCTCCTAATCCTCCTATACGTGCAAACATATGATACTTGTCCTTCTCTGCCTGACTTATTTCGCTCAGCATAACCCCCTCAAGGTCCATCTATGTTGCTACACATGGCCAGATTTCCTTCTTTCTCATTGCCATGTGGTATTCCATCGTATAGATAAACCACATCTTCTTGATCCATTC
>NW_027531921.1:362910-371026 GCF_008692635.1 Crocuta crocuta
GGACACTTAGGCTCTTTCCATGTTTTAGCTATTGTGGAGAGTGCTGCTATGAACATTGGGGTACATGTGCTATGAACATTGGGGTACATGTGCCCCTATGCATCAGCACTCCTGTATCCCTTGGATAAATTCCTAGCAGTGCTATTGCTGGGTCATAGGGGAGTTCTAGTGTTAGTTTCCTGAGGAACGTCCACACTGTTTTCCAGAGGGGCTGCGCCAGTTTACATTCCCACCAACGGTGTAGGAGGGTGCCCGTTTCTCCACATCCTCGCCAGCATCTAGAGTCCTCTGATTTGCTCATTTTAGCCACTCTGGAGTGAGGTGGTATCTCAGTGTGGGTTTGATTTGTCTTTCCCTGATGANGATGCTGAGCATCGTTTCATGTGTCTGTTGGCCATCGGGATGTCCTCTTTGGAGAAGTGTCTGTTCATATCTTCTGCCCATTTCTTCACTGGATTGTTTGTTTTTTAGGTGTGGAGTTTGGTGAGTTGCTTATAGATTTTGGATACCAGCCCTTTATCTGATATGTCATTTGCAACTATCTTTTCCCATTCCGTCGGTTGCCTATTAGTCTGCACAGCAAAGGAAACAATCCAGAGCACATGTTTTATGCTGCAGAGCTATTTTAGGGGATCAAATTATTCTCACATGTGAAAAATGATAAGCATAGGTACTTTAAGGCCACATATAAGTAAATTCTACTGATAAGGAGCTGTTAAAATGGACAAGCACGAGTTAGACTAGTCATTATATATTACATTGAAATATGTACATTTTAGTGCTTGAAGAAAACAGTGGGATGGTCTGAACTCCCTCTATACCCTCTCCCCTGACCCAAATAGAGCAGATAGGTAACAAGTAGCCCAACTTTTTCTTTTTAAGAACAGCTGTAAGAGGATAGTGATATTAACAAAGAGAAATTACACAGAGCCATGCACTTAGATTTTTTTTAATGTCAGGTGTGGTTTGAAAAGATAACACCATGCTTTTTTCTTCCCTTTTCTTTTGACTGAGGACAGGTGTTTCTAAACGTTCAACTTCACGCTATAGTCATAAAGTAAATTAACTTGGGAAAGAATAGAACTGGAAACCTCTTGGATTCAGAGATGGTTGTGGCTACCGTGACTAAAAGCGACGTGCTTTGAAGTTAGGTCTGGTTTAGGGAGTGTCAGCCCTGATGCAATTCATCAGAACTCCAACTTTAAAGCCAAATCACCTGCGTGGCTTCATTTTAAGTTTTCTTAATCCCATGGATCATTTTCTTTCGGCATCTCCACCAGAGGAGCTTTAGGGAGGAGAAGACAAGAGCAGAGGTTATGAGGACCTGTCACGTGTGCAGGGACAAAATGAGAAAGCGGAAAGAAAGGTGCAACCAGAATAAGGGAGGCTGGGTGTGTAGCTGGCCCAGGAAGCACTACGGGGACCCGGGTCACAAAAGGAGCTGGGGCTTCCCCTCGTCCGTGTGCCTGGGTGAACAGAAGGAGATGTGCATTTACCACGCCATTACTTTATTTTCAATCTTGTTAACAGCTTTTTAAGTCAACATGTTATTTTATAGCAATTAACTGTAATTACAAATCTTAAAAACATTTTTGTGGATAATTGCATCCTTAATTGTTGTTCCTTCATTTTCACTTCATTCTAAAAGAAATTAACTGTGCCATTTTGACAAGTGCTTAGTGTCGTTTTTAATACTGATTATGAATACTCTACTACTTAAATCTGTTGTTGCACATTTTTGCAAACTTTTCCCTAGTCTGAAAGTGTCTATAAATGTTCGTAGTAAGTCCCCTGTCTACAAGCTGGTCGGGTGCTACTCACATGTACGATTGTTTGGAAGGGACAGTCACTGCCCCCAAGGAAAGATGATCCACTCAATTCATTGGTGGCAGACTAGAAAAGGATTGGGCTCCATATTTTGTGAGGGTGATTGGCCGCCATGTGAGTTGTTGATCCATTGGAACAGCCCATGTGGATTCCCAGGATTGGCTTTCTGTCATCAGGCTACTTCAACTGTGTGGTTGGGGGAAGATGAAAAAAAAAATTAAGAACACAAGTAGTCTGTGTAACTTACCAGGTTTAAACTCTCTAAAGGAAGAAATATAGGCATTGACAATAGGGTAGATGAATGGAGGCAATACTGGCCACTTGGACTTAGCTGTGTTGAATGAATCTGCAAGACATTCACAATGAACTGGCCCAGATAGCAGCTGATATGCTGTTTGTGGTGAGGAGGGAAGAAGTTAAATGGTACTGATGGGGAGTGTCAGTAAGTGTTATATTTGCAGTGAATTCTTTTTAAAAATTTTTTTAATGTTTATTTATTTCTGAGAGAGAGACAGAGCATGAGCTGGGGAGAGGCAGAGAGAGAGGGAGACACAGAATCTGAAACAGGCTCCAGGCTCTGAGCTGTCAGCACAGAGCCCGACGTGGGGCTCAAACCCATGAACTGTGAGATCATGACCTGAGCCGAAGTTGGACGCTTAACCAACTGAGCCATCAGGTGCCCCTGCAGTGAATTCTTAGTAGGAGGGGCAGAATCAAGGTGAGGGTACAGAAGACGTGTGCCCAGATTCCAATTCAGATGCTTATTCGCTCTGTAACTTTCCATGGTTTTTGCAGACTGATAAATTAGATGATGTGGGTCAAAGCATCGAGGTTAGTCTTTGACACGTGGTAGATTCTTAGCAAATGTTCTTTTTCTTCCTTCTCGTAAATCTTAAGAGTTGTGTTATTCTATAAAGAACTCAGTTTTGAAGATTACTTCATTCTGAGATATTTTATTTTTACTTCTTTATCAGTCGATGGCAGAAGAATGACCCATTACTAACTACCCTGTCGACCCATGTATTTTTTTTTTTAATATTTTTATTTATTTCTAGGAGAGAGAGAGAGACAGCGTGACCAGGGGAGGGTCAGAGAGAGAGGGAGATACAGACTCTGAAATAGGCTCCAGGCTCTGAGCTGGCAGTCAGCACAGAGCCTGAGGTGGGGCTCGAACCCACGAACCGCGAGATCATGACCTGAGCTGAAGTCGGACGCTTAACCGACTAAGCCACCCAGGCGCCCCTCGACCCATGTATTTTTATGATATTTTAAAGCTTTCCTATCATTGCATTGTAATACAAGTTTTTTAATTTATTATTTGTCTTTTGGTACTAAGATAATGTTTTGAATAACGTGAAAGGAACATTAGGATTAGGATATAATCACACTGGCAAACGGATACATAGTTTTTTCACAGAATGGATACAGCTATTGTATGAACCTGAAAATAATTTTTTCTTTATGGGTTTTTATTACTTTGTCCTATTCTCTTGGAGGATGTTGACGTTTGTTTTCCTAATACCTCCAGTAGCAAAGCAAAGAATAATGGATTACCTTTAATGTCAGGACTGACAGTGATAAATGGTGGGTGCTTGTTTGTATTCGTGTGAGTGACAGCTTCCATAGCTCACAGCGTTTCCATTCACACACAGCTCACCTCAGCCTTCACGGCTGATTCCCACCCAGTTCAGCCTTCTTTCATTTATTCCTTGAGACCATCGGCAAGCCCATTGTTAAGGGGCTCCATTTGTTGTGATGAATCATTCATTCAGAAAGTATTTATTGTGCCTGGGTAGCTCAGTTAGTTGAATGTCCGACTCTTGATTTTGGTTCAGGTCATGAGCCCAGGGTCATGGGATTGAGCCCTGTGCCTGGCTCCATGCTGAGGGTGGAGCCTGCTTAAGATTCTCTTTCCCTCTGGCCCTCTCCCCTCATTGCGCATGCTCTCTCTCTCTCTCTGCCCTGGGGCACCTGGGTGGATCAGTAGGTTAAGCGTGCGACTCTTGGTTTGGGCTCAGGTAAGATCTCATTGTTGATAGGTTCGAGCCCAGTGTCAGGCTCTGCGTTGGCATTGCAGAGCATGCTCGGGATTGTCTCTCCCTCTCTGTCTGCCCCTCGTTTGCTCACATGCACGTGGACACACACGCAGGCGAATACACACGCTCTCTATCAAATAAACTATATATATACATAAGTATATATATATATGTACATATATATGTACATATATATATATACACATATATATAAAACCACTTTCTCTCCTCAAGGAATTTACCTTCTAGAGTAAGGCATATACCCGGACTAATGACTGCACCTTGCGGTAAGGTTAAGTATTATAGACAAGGTAAGAACAAAGTGCTGAGGGATCCCAGGAGTTAAGATTTTTGGGGAGCCAAGGAGCCATGGTTGAGACAGAGTTTGTGCTGGGCTTTCTTCACTGAGGTTATAGNGTAAAAGGTCCTCAGCGCCCCAGGAGCAGCTCAGACAAAGGGCAGTGAGTGAGGATACAGGGATGAGTGCATTTACCTCCAGCTGGGGCCCCAGGTAAATATGTATCAAAGGGGTCGAATTGCAGCTTGGCCTTAATGGCTGAGTAGAAGTTCAGCAGGGAAGGGGGCGAGGGAGGGGATAATGTAGAAGGAGCACATGAATACGGGCTTGGCCTCTTACTGGTAGGTCCTCTGGAGTGGCCGCAGGGGGCTAGACTGGGAAGTGGCACAGCGCGAGGAAAATATGAGATGCGGCTTGACCGTTGAAGGTAGTGAAGGCCAAGCTGGTCATTGGACTTCACTGAGTAGGCGATGTGTCTTTTCTTCTTCTGACTGTGCTTTGGGCTTGAAGCCAGGTTAATTAGAAGCTAGGGCTCTGGCATCGGACTGCTTCGTCCGAATCTTGCTGCACCGTGCACGTTCAACCTCACTAGTGAAATTGAAGAGTCTCTTAGCCTCTCTGGGCCTTGGTTTGAACATCTGTGAAATGGGGATGACAGTAACACTGTATCCCACAGGTACAATCTGTGAGGACTGGTTTGGCTCATGTGTTTGCAGCCCCTACAACAGTGCCTAACAAGAGGGAACCATCTATGGTGTCTGTCGTCGTGAGTAGTCGTTAGCAGCAGCTGCGTGGTTGCTAGTAATGGTAACGATAATAGTTGCCATGTGAATAGGAGCAGCTTTAGGGAGTTCTTGTGCTGTGAACTTGTAGGGACGTAGCTAGGATGACTTGATCTGCTTGGAGAAAAACCAGTAGTGAACCTCAGGGGCTATTTCAGAATGATCACTACTCTTGGCATAGCTATTAAAGTCCACCTGGCTTCAGCTGTATGCTAGCCTCATAACTAACGAGGCGTCGGTAGCTTAAAAGGGCCCAACCAGAATGTCGGCTTCCGGGACAACGGGGGCAACCAATAAAACGGTTTCAGGGTCACGTCCAAGCTAGAGTTTGAGAGCTCTTGCATCCACAAATCACATCACCCGCAACGCTCGCAAACGGTAGGGATTCCCCGTGGTTAAGCCGAAGGTGGTGTGGCAAGTCCAGCGATAAAAGAATTTAATTCCCATGTCCCAGGTGCCTTAGTTTTCATACTCCTACCCGAAGCCGAAAGTTTAGTATGAAAGCGTGGCCATTTGCAAGTAATCCTGAAGTGTTTGTACTGGGGGCAGGGCCACCAGAAGCAGGCACAGTCCGAGAACGGTGATCTGCAAAGTTGTGGAAACTGTTCTTTCTCGGGTTGACGCTTTGTGCATTTTTGGACACAGTCCACACGTACAGCTGCGCGTAGCAGGTGGCCGACAAGTGCCTACATTCCCACTGTGTGCCCAGCTCTAGATCCTGCAGATGGAGGTCATCGTAACGTGACTCTTTCTTATGGGTTTGCCCTGCCTGCAGATGAGCTTTCGCACAGCCGGCTCAGAGGTTCCTTTGCAGATTCACAACAAGCTTCTGGAAGGTCCTGAGACACAGAACAATCAAACTGGATCTCTTTTTGAGACTTCTGTGTCTTACACTCTCAAAGCCCTATGCAAACAACAGTCTGTAGATCTAAAAGTAAGGGGATCGTGTTGCAATGAAAGCATTATCATCATATATCTTAATCGAAAAAGATTTAAAGGTGGCTAGTGTCTTCCGCCCACTTTTTCACCTTCCATTAGTAAATGGATTTTAACTCATCCCCTGTTTTTGATAAATACTAATAAAAATTTTGCCTGGAAAATTATATTTGCCTTCATAGAGTAGAGCTGGAAATGTAGAAACAAAGGAACTTAAATTTGGAAAAGTTAAGCTTAGCAAATGGAACGTGGCACTTGGGTTTGAGCCAACGTGTATGAACCTGAATAAGGTAATGTTTAGACTCAGTTTTTTCATCTGGAAAATAAGGCAACATCATCTGCTTCTTAAGGGAGGATTAATTAAAATACTATATGAGGAATGCTTTGTAAATGGCAAACTGCTATTCAGATGTAAGGACTTGCTATTATCTTCACGGCTCAAGGCCCTTCAAGTTGTAGCTAGCCAGATTGTCTAAATAAATAAATAAGAATTCACTTCCCTTTTTCCCCACTAGATGGCAGGCGAGCCACTTGGTAAAATACTGTGCAGGTTCGGGTTACAGGAACCGCGACACTACTCTGGCTTGCAAGGCAGTGAAGCAGCCTACCAAGAATTAGAAATCGTGAAAAGTGGAGACAGCCTATATAGTTAAGACAAATCTCATTCAAACGCCACTGGTTTACAATTCACCCGAATTTTGTGTCTATGAAAATATGGCCGTTTTCTTTTCATTACGAGGAAAAGGACAGCTAGGCAAATAATTTCTGCAAATAAGGAAATGTTTAGCCCGCTCAGAGTTACAGCTAACAGACTTAACGATTATTTATAACACCGCTTTGCANCACTTCCGTCTTTCCCCACTAGATGGCAGGCGAGCCACTTGGTAAAATACTGTGCAGGTTCGGGTTACAGGAACCGCGACACTACTCTGGCTTGCAAGGCAGTGAAGCAGCCTACCAAGAATTAGAAATCGTGAAAAGTGGAGACAGCCTATATAGTTAAGACAAATCTCATTCAAACGCCACTGGTTTACAATTCACCCGAATTTTGTGTCTATGAAAATATGGCCGTTTTCTTTTCATTACGAGGAAAAGGACAGCTAGGCAAATAATTTCTGCAAATAAGGAAATGTTTAGCCCGCTCAGAGTTACAGCTAACAGACTTAACGATTATTTATAACACCGCTTTGCAGGTAATGGTTTCATCCAGACCGGGAGTTGACAAAGTGCTTCTCCAAAAGGGCCGGATAGTAAACATTTCCGGCTTTGCCCGTTGATCCGTTTCTGTTGCGTTAATGCAACTCTGCCTTTGCGGGCTACAAGCCTGAAGGCGGACTGAGACAGTAAGCAAACTAGTGGGCACACGACTGGGTGACAGTAAGCCTTAATTATGGATCCTGACATTTGAAATTCCAGTAACTTTTACCTACCACAACATATTGTTCTTCTTTCGATTCTTTTTGACCATTTAAAAACGTAAAGCTCAAGACCATTACAAAACATGGCAACTGGCTCCCCAGGGAGTAGGTGTGGCCCCTTAATAGTCTTATCAGATTGACAGTCCCCTGGGTTAACATAAATAATGTTTTTACTGTTTTCATGATAAATGTCTCAATGTGGCTTATTTTTTTGAGTGTACAAATGACTAAGAATACTTGTGTTGTTGTTGTTTTTTTTTGGGGGGGGGCCTACCTCTCAATACGGGCTTTGTGTTGTTTGTTAGACTGACTATTAAAAAAAAGACTTCAAGTAGCTGATGCATTGTGATTAGAGTTGCCAGGAAAACAAACACACAGGATACCTAGTTAAATTTGAATTTCAGTTAAACAACGGATAGTTTTTAACACACAAGTTTGTTCCCTGTATTGCATAGGACCTACTTATCCAAGTATTTGCTGTTTACCCGAGATTCGGTTTTAAGTGGGCGACTTGTGTTTTCCTTGACAGATCAGGCATTTGCTCTTGCACTTGCGGATCAGCCAGCTGAAGGCAGGACTGCGGAAGTGAAGTAGGTTGCTTTGAGGGTAGCTTAACACAATGAAACAACGGAGTGGCATGCCCATTTTCCACATCCACTTTCCAGAATTATTTGTTCCCNGGCTGCCAGTCTCACTTGAACAAGCCATTTTAATTGCTTGGGAAGAAGCCCAAAGTAACCCAGGGAACACACACTTGCAAAGAGCTTCAGAGAACTTCGCGGTCTTATAAAGGCATTGGCTGCGATCACACCCAGTCCT
>NW_027531921.1:371068-371368 GCF_008692635.1 Crocuta crocuta
CACCTTGTCTTAAACACGTTTTCAACCCTCTTGGAGCTTTCAAGTGCGCACAGCGAGCGCTTGGTAGGGAGAGCTGTAGTGTTTTGGTTCGTCTTTGGTTTCTTTGTACTTGTTAGGATGCACTCCTCGTACTAAATGTTGACACATTTGATTTGCTTGGTGACTTTTCGCGAAAGACCTCAAGTGCTAAGTCCGACCCCCCAATCTGAAGTTCTTTCGATTCTGCCGCCGGACCCAGGCGATCAGGCGGATCCGCGACTTTGACCGCTGAGGAATAACCCTTGCGGGAGTCTCATCCCT
>NW_027531921.1:371381-371849 GCF_008692635.1 Crocuta crocuta
AAAACATGACCCTGTGAGATGAAGACAGGAGCTAAACCTGACTCGGCACCGCATGACTCGGCCACGCTGGCCGGCCCGCCCGGATCCTGGGTTTAGCAAATCAGCTCCGACGTGACCCTGCCCCTCCCCCCACCCCACCCCGTGGTCCCAAATCCTGCACCTGTGTCCTACTTCTCATGTGCTTTCTTTGCAAGGAGTTCGGTGTGGAGACACCGCGGCTTCACCGCCCTGTGCCTCAAGGAGCGAAGCCCAGTTCTTGGCTCACCCAGGCCGTCGGGACAGTGTGACATTTGGAGGGGACTGAAGGCAAGAGCTGATGCGAGACGTCCAGGTTGCACAGCTCTGCCTTAGAACCACCAAAACGCCACAGAAATAAGGCATAAGAGGAAGCGGTGCTTCCTTAATTAGGGCTTAGGAACCCATCAGAATTGGGTTGAATATATATATTTTAAAGGAGCCACGAGTGGC
>NW_027531921.1:371894-372497 GCF_008692635.1 Crocuta crocuta
TTCCGTGCTCGGCATTTCCCGGTATTGCAGTTCAGTCCGAATTTGCAATGATGCAGGCACCTTTAATGAGGGTGACACCCCGTAGTTTACAGTCCATCTCCCCTGGTCCTACCTCCTATAACTCTTCTCGGCGAGTAACCAGACACGGTGCTGGGCGCTGGCTCAAAGTGGCTGTCCCTTGGCATTACCCCTCAGGACCAGTTTCTGCTGAGCTCGTTGGGACATGGCTGGCCACTAGGTCTGTGGCTCCTGGATTCCTTAAAGGGCCCCCTAACCGGATGCTCCCTTTTGTCTTACGCAGGCCAGTGAAAATGAGGTAAAGAGGAAGAGCAAATGAAGATCAGGACACCATTGTTCAAATTTATGTGCCTTTTCTTAAAAAAAAAAAAGGAAAAAAAAAGAAATCTTTGGAAGCTTTGGGTGTGTCCAGTCCCTCTAAAGATCAGGGGAAAAGGGCAGTTTGATCACTTGCCAGATTCCTTGCCCGTTAGGAGGAGTTTGCTTACCTTTAGGAGCTATTAAGTGAACAGTCTGCTTAATACAAAAGGGGGAGGAGTTGAGAAAGTGTAGGCAAGGGAGGGGGGGCTGGTCCTGGGGGGCGTA
>NW_027531921.1:372553-373842 GCF_008692635.1 Crocuta crocuta
TCCCACTGACCGCCTCCGGGTTTGCGTTTCTTCCGAGTTTCGATGTAGCTGTTCCACCCTGTAGCCAGCAGAGGGCAATGTTGCTACAGAGACTCCATTTGCGTTTTTGGGGTGGGGAGAATTTTCAGAGCTATAAAAAACACTTGGATCCAGTAAGAAATATGCGTGATTTTCCATGAAATATTAATGTGAACAATAGATTATGATTAAGAGCTGGTGGATGTCTATTTAATTAATGACCATGGAAGGAAAGTGAAGATGTTTCCTAACTGTCATTATCAAACATTAAAATGGCGAGAACAAAATAGCAACGTGATAATAAATACCAGCACGATATACAGAAATTATTTAGGACACAAATAGGACTTTTCTGCCTGGGAATGTGTGTGCTGAGACATAGTAACAAGGAAGAACAGGTCTGCTTTATCCTAAATATCTCCTTCTTAATTTTTTATTTATTGCAAACAAAGCCTTTCATTAATACCAAGACAGTTAAACGTAATATAAACAATTAAACATAAACTCTTTCTCACAAAGGAAATCTGCCATCAAGGCCCCCCATGATTTTCCTCAACAGACTCTCAACTCTGTTTTATTATTCACTTCAGCCACCCTGTCTTTCAGCCTCATCTAATTTTTCCCAGCTAATTTTTTCCTGAATTGTACCAATTCAAATACTGACTTTTGTGGGTGCTGTCAAGATGCCCACAAATGATGACACTCCCGGGCACTGCAGTGACATGTCATCAATGCTGCAATCAGAGTAAATTTGGGAAGGAGGCTCTGAGCCCTCTGATCGGTGCTTCAGAGCCAGCCAGTGCTTCAGATATCGCCGGGGTAATCAGGGAAAGCTTCCTGAAAGAGGTGGTACTTGAACTAGTGTTGAAGGTTAAGGAAATCTGGGTGATTGAAATAGCCCCTTAACTGGCTACCGTGGAGATTACAGAGGAATAAAGGGAGAGCCGGTGAAAGATAAACCTGGAGAAGTAGGCAGACAGCATCATACAGAGAGAGGTTGGACTTTATTCGATAAACCATGGAGACCCAGGGAATGATTTAAAGTGGTGGCAGTACTGGGTTAGGCACGTAGGTTACAAAGGGTGCTCTGTGGGGCACTTGGGTGGCCTGGGGGGCTCAGTCGGTTAAGCAGCCAACTCTCAATTTCAGCTCACGGCATGATCTCGTGGTTCGCGTGTTCGAGGCCTGCATCGGGCTCTGTGCTGACAATGTGGAGCCTGCCTGGGATTCTCTCTCTCCCTCCCTCTCTCTCTCTGCCCCCCCCCCCAATA
>NW_027531921.1:374160-381480 GCF_008692635.1 Crocuta crocuta
AAGTTTCATCTTTCTTTGAATGAGGAAAGAGAAGGGCCCAAAGCAGAGTACATAACGTAGAAATGGAGAAAAGGGGACAGATTAGGCTTCAATAACACATTGTTTGCAACTCTTATGGAATGTTTAACTTTCTACCTTCTATTGCATTATCTTCACCTTCCCTAGAAGACTTAAGTTCCTTGAGATCAAGGTTTTTTCTCAGTTCCTTTCATTATTCCTCACATCACATGCCCTTGTGCATGATAAGCACGAGCTGACTGAGGAGAGTGCGGGAAGGAAACGTGTTATCGAGAGGGTTTACTTCTGAAATGCTCCAGTAAGGTTCTTGGGTCTCAAAAGTCAGTTGCAGGACAGCTTGGTTTATCATCCTAGCAAATGCATTGGGGGGAGTTCATCAATTTTGGGAAAAAAATAAGATTTCTCGTGGAAATCTCACCGTCGGTTACCATGTATGGGTATTATACTCCAAAGGTTACATGCGTCTGGGGGTCCGGCATACTTGTTGAGTCCGCCACTTGAGTGTGTGTCTTTTAAGATGCTTGAAGGGAGATGATCATTCTGCCCAGCTTGTATGAAAGCAGCCTCCACCCCCACCCCCGAAGACTAAGTGTTCCTTCCTAACAGAGGCTGCAGGAACTCAGTCTTGTTTGTCTGTTCAAGTCCTCACAGGGCGTGGCGTGTTTAGAAAACCTTTATTCTTTCCCGTCGTGACCCTCAACTCAAAGCTCAGTCAGGCTTTATTCCTCCTACGAGAGCATGCTAGGCCTCCTTGGACTCACCCGGGCCAGACGCATGACGGTATGTTCTTGACCCTTTAGATAAATGTACTTTGGAATAATACCACGAGAAGAGGTGCACTTGATGATACCGTTATTTAATAGCATGTGAACCACTTCAAGGCTCCGCACACCTCCCGGAACTGAAAGGTAACAGGATGTTTATTTCACAGGCTTTATCCTTCACGCTGACTTGGTGCCTGCGTCTTACAAAGGTGACACGTCCCTTAGCGAGGTCGAAGAACACAGGGTGAAAGGCTGACCTGAAGTGAATTTTGTGCGTAGAAATCTATTTTGTCATTTGGAAGTCGGTCGAATGAAATTTTACCCAGTGGTTTCCCATATAGTGGTCATCATCCCCACCCTGGGTTATCAGTTTCTATGCTCTTGTTTGCTCCTTACTTTTCTTCCTAAATCTCCATCTCTTGGACGGTATGGAAAAGAGTTGCTATTAGTATTATGAAGTTGAGCTTTCCCCAGGTTCAGATAATCTGGTTTTGGATAAAATTACTATAAATCTTCTGTTCCAGTTTGGTACGGAAAAAAAGGGGACCTGGAAATTGAGTGTCATACCTTTAAATGGATATTGGGATTCAGGCTTCACGATGCCTTAGTATTCAACCTATTGCTTTAAAGCAAGCGAAATATTTCATTAAAGTGAGTTCCCTCCAATGATTGGTTGTCCTTTAGTTGTATTTTTTTGAAGTTTATTTATTTAATTTTGAGAGGGAGTACAGGTAGGGGAGAGAGGGAGAGGGCATCCCAAGCAGGCTCCACGCTGTCAGCCCAGAGCCTGACGCGGGGCTCGATTCCACACTGTGAGATCATGACCTAGGCTGAAATCAAGAGTCAGACGCTTAACCTGAGCCCCCCAGGTTCCCCTCCTTAGTTGTAATTCTTAATCTTGTATTTAACCTGAAAAGTCACTGACACAAATATGATAGTGCCTTAAACACAGCCATGAAATATGAGATTATTGCCTAATGCACACATGGGCGCGTGCACACACACACACACACACACACACACACACTTTTTATAATGAGAATGTTCACTTATACAGAGAAACAAAATAGTGAAATGAATGCCCGATTGCCAACCACCTGGACTTCACAATTGTTAACATTTTTCTGACAAAATAACTTACTAGTTTATACATGTATTTGCTTCAGCTCTCCTCCCTCAAAGTGAGTATTTGCCTATATTATCACGGTTCCATTCTTACACCTAATAAAGTCAACCACAATCACCTAGTCTATCTGACAGTCTACTCATATCCAAATTTCTCCAGTTGTGCCCAAACTGTGAGTGACTGCTACTTATGAGTGACATCATCATTGGAATATCAGAGATCGGAGGACTTGGTACTGGCCCTCAGTTGATATAAGTCAGGAGTATAATTGGTAGCAGAGCAGAACTCAAGCCAGAAAAATGTAGAGTAATGAAGTATTCATTTGGAAACACTCCCCTTCTCACACTCTATCAACTGGAATTGGCTCGGGGCTCTGACTGGATCAGCACAGATGGGAAATGCCATCAAGAGAGGCCTGACATCTTGGAGCTGGATGGCCAGTCATTCCAACGTCATTCATTCGTCGAGGGCTCCATCCTTTCCTCAATACCTTGAAACAATGCCACGGAGCTCTAAAAATAATGAAAGAAAATATGTGAACATATTTTTATCATCTTAGGGAGGGGAAGGCTTTTCAAAGCAAGGCATGAGACATTTGATTCCCTAAATATTTGAACCGTCTTTAAGGTGAAAGACAAAATTAAAAAGTAAATGGCAGGCTTGGTGGAAATGTTTGCAACATAGAGTTTAAAAGAAGAATTCCCTAGGGGTGCCTGGGTGGCTCAGTCGGTTAAGCATCTGACTCATGATCTCAGGGTTCTGGGTCAGGCTGAGCACTGATGGTGCGGAGCCTGCTGGAGATTCTGTCTCTCTCTGCCCCTCCCCTGCTCACACACATACACACTCTCGCTCTCAAAATTGATAAACTTAAAAAAAACTCAAAAAAGAAAAAAGAAGAGTTCCCTAATATGCTAACAGTGCCTACAAATCAGTAAGAGGAGTAGAAATGGCTCACCCTATGGAAAGATGATTAAAGAAATGAAAATTAAGACAAAAATGAGATACCTTGCTATTCGCCTTCTGTTTGGCGCAAATGACAAAGATCGGTAATATTTCATGTTGGTGAACTTAACAGGAGAAAAGGACTCTCGTCCAACGTTGGTAAGCACACAGATTGGTAGAGCCTCTGTAAGGGCAGTTTGCATATATTATTACCATTCCAAATTCACGTTCTCCTCACTAGTGTAAAAGCTACTTAGGCAATCTGCCTCCGTTCCTGACTTCATTCCTATTTTCGTGTCTGCTCTCTCCTAGATGGTGGTGTTTGTGCTTCTCATCACAGCCTGGTAGCCTTGACCTTAACTCCAGACTTCCGGGATCCCTTCACAACTGCAAGTCATTCTCCTCCAAAATTTGAGTTTGCCTTGTCTGCGCCTTTGAGAGTTTTGGAACAGCATGCAAGTTCAAGTCACCATGGCGTTATCTTGCTGACCATGTCACTGACAAGACCGACACCCGGGTCGCCTGCTTCTACCATTGTTCTTCTGCCTGTTGTCCCCTCTGCAGCCATTGAGCACACGCACGTGTTGTCACACAAAAGCCGCTTTGCTGTTTTTATTTGCCTTGTGAATGTAGTCATTTGCTTTGTGTGTATCACGAATTGGTGATGTGTACTGCTCAGTGATCTCAAGCCTTCAGTCACTGTAAATTTGCATGAGTCTGGGTGAGAAGGGCATCCAAGCAGAAAAGCAGGAATGCAGGTGCTAGAAATGCAAGAAGAGCAAAGAGGGCCAGAAAAGTGACGTTCGTAGCAAACAAAATGAAAGTTCTTGAAATGCTTGATAATAGTGAAACCAAGACCTTCCTAGGGCAGGTTTTGTGTGTGTGTGTGTGTGTGTGTGTGTGTGTGTGTGTGTTAATAAATCTATGATTTACACAGTAAAGAAAAATAAGAAGCTATTAGGGCCAATGAATTGAGGGACACACTAGAATCCTTGAGAGCATCAGACCTAACTTGAAATGCCAACGTAGAGACCATGGAAGAAGATGTGCACGTGTGGCTTCTGAGACCATGGAAGAAGATGTGCACGTGTGGCTTCTCACCCAAGGAGAGCTGCGGGGACCCCCNAAAATGCAAGTTTCAGTTGTGATCTGGATGAAAGGTGACGACATTCATTGTGAGTAAAGGGTGATTGGCTACGTTTAAGAAACGCTGTGGTCTGTCTGAGAAGAAATGGCGGGCAGAGGAAGCAGGCGGTGAGGCTCCTGCCGAGTAACCCCAAATACCCAAGGAAACGGATTGAGGGAAATGGCTGTTGCCTCAGTGCTGATGCAATGGCCCTGTTCTGGAAGGACACGCCTACTTGCACACCTTTTGCAAAGGATGAGGAAAAGACCTCAAGCCTGGAAAGGACAAGCTCAAAGTTGTGTTTTGTTCCAACAGTTCTGGGGACTTCCTGATTAAACCCACGCTGCTTCACAGATCCCGAAGTCCTTGCCCTCTTAAAAGAGAATGCTAGAAACACTTTTCTGTTTACATGAAGGGAACCCATAAAATAGGGATCACTGAGAATCTCTTTTGAGACCAGTTTTTGAAGTGCTTCATTCCTGGGGTTAAAAAAAATTTAACCCCCCCCCCCAAAAATATTGAATTCAAAGTTGCTGATTTTGGACACCTGCTCCTACCGCCCAAACTGTGATAATAAATGTTGATTGTTGTGCTCCAGTCCCCTCCACCCCACAGCACAACTCCACTCCTTCAGCCCAGGCATCTGGAAGTGCTAAAAATCGCTCGTGAGGTACTGTCCATGGCGTATATTTGATAACCTTGCAGATCATATGAGAGGGATGCCAGAACTCACTGTGAAGGTAGCTTGACAAAATCTCTCCATTTGTAATGCTTTAACAATAGTAGAAGAATCAGTGTGAGAAATAACACAATCAGCCCTTAATGGAGCCCGGCAGAAACTTGGGAACGAGGTTGTAATGGACTCTGAAAGTTTTCTCCCAGGGGTAGAAGAAATTGGAACTGTTGTAGCATCTGCAAAACCTTTGGGTGGTGAAGGATTTGAAGACACTGATTTAGGTGGCAGTTTTGTGAACTGTTAGATTCTCACCCTCAGAAGATCGTTGAGAAATTTTTCAGAGATGTGATCACATCAGAAGTTGGTACAAGAGGTCAGCGTAGGTTCACATCCAGAACTCAAAGAATGTAGAAGCAGCCACTCCACAAATCAAATTGCTGTGATGATTCAGGGCAAGAGAACCTTCGATGGAATATTTATTGACCTGCAGGCAAGATTTAAATGATTACCCACAACCCAATAAAGCAGTAATAAGAAACCTTCAAATGAAGGCGAATAAGTCTTTCTCTCTGCTTCAACAGGGAGGAAGAGGCTGGACCTTCGGGCCATGTCATTCAAACCCGTTCTACAAACAGCAGGCAGAAAGGCCACACACAGATAGGTGAACCTTGGGATTCAGACTCCCAACAGCTCAGAGGATGTGGTGATCCATGTGCTGGATCCTTCTCTCCAGGCAAAACCCGACTGTCTTGATTCCTTCCCTATCACTACTGTGATGACCAGCATTTTCACTGACTCATGAGTGTCTTCACCTTGAGATCAGAGAGAAACAGAAATCAGTTGCCCAGTCATCACTGTTGCTGATGTGAAATTAGTAAAATACCAACAAGATCACTTTACTTAGTGTTTTATTTCAGTGAGCAGACCAATTGTCTGGGCTGTCAGAATACCCCCTTCCCTGCCCCATTTCCCCCCCAGAGCTCATAAATCCCTCCAACCCAGATTCCTCTATGGTGAGGGCTCCAGGAAGTCAACTCTAATACCTAGGGAGGGGGGTTCCTCTACTTGGCTGGACAACTTGACTTTGTACTTTTGATCCTGACATTGAAATTCTATTTAAGCCTAACTTGCTATTTCAACAGAAAGGATCTAGACTCTTGCCTTTCATCAGTTTCATATCAGATAATTTGTTCTGCAGTGGTTGTAGAAGATAGCCAGTGGTCAGTCTCACAAGGCAGTGCATTTAGAATGAATCCTGGGATTTTCTTTTGGGATCTAATCAAGGAGTAAAAGCTGCTAGAGTTCATTTCCATAGATCTTCCCTGTTGTCCTATCTGATCTTCCCAGCGATTTGAATATTTAGGTATCTTTCAGGAAAGGGATCTTGAAACTTCTTCCCTAAAAGTGGTAGAAATCCAATAATCCACACCACCCACCGGCCTGGAGGTTTGAATGATAGCTTACCTGTATCTGAGTTTCAAGTGGTCAGAGGAAAGGGAAGAAACTACAAAAGCTAAAAGGGCTTGCTTGCATAGGTATAGTTGAGATGATGACAGACCTTCCTCAGCAGGTTCAAAAGACACAGACGAGAAGTCGAAAACTCACTTTCAGGTGCTGTGGATAGTGACCCACGACACGGCCAGGGGAGCTCACACCCTTGCCTCAGAGTAGTTCTTAACACCTCAAAATCATGTTGGGGCGGTTTGAAAAATACAGATTTCTGGGACCTGCCCCTCGGTGTGCTGAATCGGGGATGGGGTCAGCATCTGTATTTTGAAAGCTCCTCAACTGATGTTTCATACAGTCATGGTTGTTAACTGCTGCTCTCCATCTGAACAGAATTGTAAGAGAAAATGCAGTACAAATGGTGGTGGGCCCAGTAACTAGGAAACCCTGATTCTAAATTTTGGCTCCACCGCTGACTCAGTGGATGATATTATTCAAATCACCCTACTTTTTCCTTATCTGTCAAGTGAAAGAATAGGACCCCTTGGTCTCTCAGATTCCTCTATTTCTGCATCTTGGGAGAAAGGTGCATCAACCTCATTGGTTGATTGTGAGTGTCCTTTGAGCCCTTTCCTAGAGACAAGGTAAGTAGAAATATTACTGTACTGTGTTCTTGTTATTTTGAAAATTGCACTTCTGGTTCAAGTTTTACCGTGATTTAGTCCCTTCCAGAAAAGAGAGTTAGGCATAGAAACACGAGAAACAAGCATGGCATCAACTTCCTGAAAGGAAAGACAGAGAGGACCTCCTGTGAGTTTCCTACTTGTGCTCATGGCTATTTTTCTTCTGAGTTACAGGGCTTGGGGAAGCAAATAATGCATAGGTATTATGAGTAAAACATCTTAACATGTTGTGTCTATTGCTTTTCATAAACCAAAGCTGGGAACTCTGTGTGTTTACTGTTTCAAGGTTCCATGAATAACTGGTGTATTTGTAATCATATCTAGAGGTAAATATTTTTAAGCTGGTGACTATTTTACCAGTATAATGAGCGGTTCCATATGCCTTTAGAGAGTGTGGTTTCCTGATAATCTTACCATTCGTTGAGATTACTGTCTTGCCATTGTATTTCTCTTAATTTGACCAGAATTAGAGAAATCAAATGTGAGTTGAACAGCACCAACCAGGAGCCATTAATATAAAATAATACAAAGGGAAACCG